>NW_024734940.1:7823272-7841196 GCF_018991925.1 Homarus americanus | reverse complement strand
CAAAGATGAGGGGGCGACCTGTGCTCGCACTGAACGCCGGAACCTCCTGATAATCAGTGACAGCACTTCTGCGCTAGCGAGCTCAAATTACCTTCCCTCCTCCCCTGCCGCCCAACACACCCTAGCCGCCGTCGCCAATCTAGAACAAACTGATGACATCCGTGTCAAGTTTATTTGGATCCCGTCACATATAGGAATAACTGCTTGTGACACTGTTGATCGACTTGCCGAAGCGACACAAGAAGAAGATATTGAAGCCACTCTCGCCCTCTCCTGAATCATCTCAATTCTCGCATCCACGCCACACAACGAGAAGCATTCGACGTAAAATGGACACACCTGAAACAACCGGGCAAGCGTCACACTATGCCACTATGACGCTGCGGTGACTCAACCGCCACTACAAAGAGTATCAATCTCTAACTCGTCTCAACAGATTATATACATGAGACTACGCCTAGGGTACAGGTACCTATGGGAGTACATTGGCAACCCTGAGCCTGGCCGCACTGTTTGTAAGCTTTGTGGCCAACCCGACTCTCACACCTCCGTCACTACATCCTCCACTTGCCCTATGACCTCCTCCTACAGGTCCCCAGCCGTTACCAACACCTCTTCCCTCCCTGACCAGATATCCCTCCTCCTAGTCACAGGCCTGGCACTTGACATTATTAAGACCTGCCACGCTTTGCTATAAACAGATGAAATGTACAGAATTTCCCCCACACACACTCATCATTCTGTCACTTTATGTAACTTGCTGACAAAACCCATGACCCTTCAGGCTTCCACGCCCTTAATGCATGAGTCATAAAGGCAAGCATGAACTCCTCGATGTTTTCCAGTTGGGCACTGTAAACGCTTCTGCGCTTCACCTTGCACAGGATGGGGGTGCCCAATAAACTAGCTTCTCCGGGCAATCTGTAAAATTCGTAAATCTCAAGGAGCCACAAATCAACCAGCATCCCTCTCATGTCACAAGGCCCCAACATGCCAGAAGCCACCTGCGACCCTCCCCCAATCTTCACAATAACCTACAGTACATCTCAGACAAAGTCCAGACCTGACCTCACATTAGCCAGGTCAAATGTAAAGGACCCCCTCGCAGCCCAAGTCAAGGGGTTACAAATCACCCGGCACCCAGTCAGCAGAAGAAGCCACCTGCCTTCAATATATACATCAACTTTAGTCTCAGAAAAAGTCCAAACCTGACCCTACATTAGCGAGGTCAAATGTAAGGAGACCCTTCGCCGTCCCCGATCAGCTCAACCTGAGGGCCTGTCTCCCAATATAAGGACATCGTAGCCTTCCCTCAAGAGTCAGAGTCGGGGAGAGACAGACACACAGAGGGATCAGGAGGAGGAGGTCCACCACAGCCCAGTCCGGCTTACGGAGGAGAGTCGGGAGGAGAGTCACGCAAGACTTCCCTCCCCGACTTCCCTCCGGTGCCCAGCTAAGCAGTCTCCCATAGAGACAACCCAGGACCACCTGCAGGCCTCCCCCAGGTCACGTGAGTTTTTGTCAGAGCTTCCATGAGATGAGTTACTTACGTGGGAAGTGTATTCATTTCATGTCTGTGTCCGAGAATCAGTGTCGAGTAACATGATATGATGTCCGAGTAACGTAAATATAATGTCCTAGTAACTTCGATAGAAGGTGTTATTAATGTGTCCATGTCAGTGTCGTAATTAATAAACAGTTGTAACGAAGCAGTGTTTGAGAAGTCGTCCTTAAGAATGTAATAGATGTGTGTTGACATATAAGATAAGATAAGTGTATTGACAGAGTAAATAACCAACACGGCCACGCTACCAAAATCTTTCCTCTGTTTCTCTCTTACTAATTCTCTATACTTTCTACCCGTAAAACCCTCATTACATATATATACATATAAAATGAATAATATATATATATATATATATATATATATATATATATATATATATATATATATATATATATATATATATATATATATATATATAAATATACACATACACACACACACACACATACACATACTCATAAAGGCAAACATGAACCCGTATATTTCCTCTCAAAGGCACTGTAACGCTTCTGCGCTTCACTTGCACAGGATTAGTAAGTCTTTAATAAACTAGCATTCCTCCGGGGCAATCTGTAAGGAACAAATTCTGGCCGGAACACCAATACTGACGCATTGATAGAGAAGTTTGAAACACTACTAAGAGTACATACAAACCAAATATTGTAGGTGTTTGTAGAACTGTTGTACAAGAACAGGAGAATCGACCTGAAAGAATGTGAGTTCAGTATTGGTGGATACACTTATTTACAAACCTTTCAAGAAAACCCTGTGTGTAGGAGTGGTTATTCATATTAGGCAAGACTCAGGAAAGAGGGCACAGAAGAGGATATTGAAGAGTCCTGCGGGTGTAAAATTTGATAAAGGGAGGGGCACCCATTGACGTCGGTGTATCTGCAGATCCCCAAACTGTTATCATGGGGGACTTCAACTTTGGCGACATCGACTGGAGAAACGAGTTCACCCCGAATGACTTGAATATCCTTGTTACTCTTTTTGTAGAAACTCTGGGAGATAATTTTCTGTTCCAACATGTTAGAGACCCGACACATTACAGAGGGGAGCAAACACCCAAGCCACTTGACCTCATCATAACAAACGAGGAGGGTATGGTGGCCAAACTGGAACACCTTGCCCCAGTTGGCACCAGTCACCATATAGTGTTGTCATTCAGATTTAACTGTTACCTAGTTCAAGATAAGGCCAGGCCAAGGTGCAAATATTACAAGGGAAATTACAATGGGATGAGGGAAGAGATGAGGGGTATCAACTGGCCTGACTCATTAAGGCACAAGAACGCAGACACTACGCTGAATATCATAACTAGTAAAGTGACCCATTTGATCGATAAATATATACCCAAGACCAAACCCAGTGCTTCTAGGAATACGAGGGGATCCCTACACATGAACCATGCGGTTGTCGACAAAATTAAGAAAAAAACCCAGAAATTCGAGACGTGGGTTGGGTCAAACGATGAGCAAGACAGGAGGATGTATGCAAGAGCCAGAAACCAAGCAAAGATAGAGTGTAGGAGGGCTGAAAAGGAGTTCCAGAGGCTGGTTGCAAGCGAGGTCAAGTCAAACCCAAAGGCGTTTTATCACTATGCAAAGTCAAAATTGAAAAAGCGAGTAGGGGTATCAGACCTGAGGCTGGTGGATGGTAGTTACGCAGATTCTGACCAGGATAAAGCTGAGGCATTGAACAGCGTCTTTTCCTCGGTGTCCACAAGAAAGGATGCAACTAACCCACTAGCGTAGCTAGGGGGGGGCGGGGGGGGCGGTCCGCCCCGGGCGGCACTTTTGGGGGGGCGGCACTTTTGGGTCTGCTCATCACCCATATCTGCAGCTACTGGAGACGTTAATCCATCCCTTTGTATCGGCGGCAAGTTAATCCTTGTCGTGTCTGACCTAACACCTGACCCACATCATCACGGCCACGTCATGAGCTACACCCTTGCTATGAGGCCCCCCGCCACACACACAACCTGTAACCTGTTGAGGATTAAGGAAACAACTTCAAACAAGTACGCCAGTGAGCTCATGTGGTGTGGGTCAGGTGTTAGGTCAGACACGACGAGGATTAACTTGCTGCCGATACAAAGGGAAGGATTAACGTCTCCAGTAGCTGCAAAACCATGCAGTCTCGGGTCATATCAGTTCATGTACAGCCGACCAATCCACCAGTTACAAGCAATTCACTTCAGTTCTGCACAAGTCTCCGTCGTGACAAGACGAGGGGAGGCTAGACGACTTTTAAGTTCTCTTGTGTTTTCGATCCAGTTATTTACTTCGTTGGAAGACATAATACTATAAGGTAAGAAATATTAAAGTATTGGTTAAAAAATATTGATGTGACTTTTGCTGCGGTACTGAGATTAAATATTAAGATTTTGTTTCACAGCATTGCGATTTTATACTAAGACACTATCCTCACTGGGGTACAGACAAAAGCCCCCCCGACAAAAGCCACCCAGACAAAAGCCCCCCAGACGAAAGCCACCCAGACAAAAGCCCCCTACTTTGATCGGGGTGGCTTTTGTCTGACAACAGTAAGGCAACCTATTTAATATATATATATATATATATATATATATATATATATATATATATATATATATATATATATATATATATATATATATATATATATATATATATATATATATATATATATATATATATATAAAAGAGTGAGTCACTGTGCAATATGTATTTTTGTAGGGTCACGGGGGGCGGCAAACTCAGGGGCCGCCCCGGGCGGCACACACTCTAGCTACGCCACTGATTACTAACCTTCCTGCGTTTGAGGACAGACGGTTCGACACAGCACTGACCCACATTGCGTTCACAGAAGAGGGTATTAGAAATAAACTGTCCAGGCTAAAGGTCCATAAGAGTCCCGGCCCTGACATGGTACATCCTAGAGTGCTAAGAAAGTTGTGCAACGAGCTTGCAGAGCCCCTGAAGATCCTGTTTTGTAAATGCCTGGATGAACAAATGGTCCCCAGTGAATGGAAAGTGGCTTATGTGAGTCCTATCTTCAAGAAGGGCGATCGTCACTCCACGAACAACTATAGACCGGTGAGCCTGACCAGCATAATATGTAAAGTACTTGAGAGTATTATCAGAGATGCCGCAATGGAAGATCTAATACGAAACAACCTTGTAAAGGATTGCCAACACAGTTTTATGCCGGGGCGCTCCTGCTTAACACAACTGCTCAAGGTATTGGATATTTGGACCCATATTCTGGAACGGGGTGGTAATATCGACAATATTTACCTAGAATTTGCCTAGGCTTTCGACGGTGTACCCCATGAAAGGCTGAAAATCAAACTGGATGGGTACGGAATTCGAGAAATGTCCTAGCGTGGATAGAAGACTTTCTACATGACCGCAAGCAGTGTGTGGTGATTAATGGCATCCGTACCTGTCACGAGTGGGGTACCATAGGGCAGTGTATTGGGCCCGCTGTTGTTTGTTTGTTTCATAAATGACATGCTTGACGTTGTACACTCCTCCATACAAATGTTTGTTGATGACGTCAAGTTATTTCGGGAAATTAAGAACCAAGCGGACTGTGAAGAGCTGCAGAAGGACCTCTGTGGGCTCCAGGATGGTCGAAGAAATGGCTGCTGAGATTCAATGTCACGAAGTGTAAGAGGATGCACCTGGGGCATACCAACGGTAAGGAGGCGTATCATATGTCCCAATGGGATGAAGAAACTGCACTAGTTGAGACTGAATGTGAGTAGGACCTAGGTGTGTATGTTGACAATGAGCTGAAGTTCTCGGGCCATTGCGAGAAGAAGGTAAACCAAGCAAATAAATTATTGGGTCTTATAAGAAGGTCATTCAGATATCTAGACGGTCCGTCCCTCATAACGATCTTCAAGAGTGAAGTGCTTCCCCATCTAGAGTATTGTCACCCCGCATGGTCCCCGAGATATGATAGGGAGTGTCAGTTGGTTGAAAATGTTCAAAGGAGGGCCACCAGACTGGTGCCTGCACTTCGGTACCTCAGCTACCCTGAGAGATTGGAACACCTGAACTTGCCTAGATTATACTACAGACGGACAAGGGGGCACTACTCAGGGGGGCATCTCAGGGGGCACTACTCAGGGGGGCATCTCAGGGGGCACTACTCAGGGGGGCATCTCAGGGGGCACTACTCAGTCAAGTGTCCTTACTTGGAGCTGGCGGACGCTCGCCCCACAAGGGGTCACAGCTCAAGATTGAAGAAGCCGCAAGTCTAGAAAACTGTGGGGGCAAACTTTTTCGGAGTGAGGGTTGTAAACTCTTGGAACAATCTACCAGAAAGTGTTGTGACGGCACCGAGTGTGAGCTCTTTCAAGACCAGACTTGACCAACACTTGAACGGGTTCAGGTACATTCAGGAGCCGGTGCATGCCCAGTATTTGCCAACAGTGCGTGACAGAGACGTGACCGATCGCCCGGGCGGCTAGCGAGCCGATCTTTTGGTGAAGAAGATAAATGAAAAGGAAAAGTAATCAGAGCCGATCGCCCAAGCGGCTAACGAGCCGATCATTGGTGAAGAGGATAAAAGTAAAAAAAGATAAAGTTCTTATAATATCCAAGCAGTATAGTACTCGTAGCAATGGATTTAAGTTGGATTAGTTTAGGTTTAGGAGGGAGATAGGAAGGAACTCGTTCACAAATAGGGTAGTGGAGTGGTGGACCGTGGACGAGTGAAACAAGCTTAGCAACTTTGTAGTAAGTGCTAGAACGCTGGAAAGTTTTAAAAGGAGGCTAGATAGATTCATGGATGACAGAGTGGTAGCAACTCTCGAGAGGAGCTGCCATGCACAGGCCAACCGGCCTATTGCAGACTCCTTATTTTCTTATTTTCTTATGCATGTAACACTGCAGCTCCGCAGTCAGCCTCAGTTGAAGTCATTCCTATGACACGTACATACTTATACGTCTGGTTTTATTGCGACATTTTCAGTGGATATTGTAGGGGAGACTTTTATTTTGTGTGGATTGCAAAAATAGCCTTATGCTTTCCATCCAAAAAGATTTGGCCGAACTTTGGCAGATTTAGCCGTGAGGTGGCGCGAGTTCTGGCCGTGAACTTGTCATACATCTGGCAACCCTGATTCAGACATTGGACGAGTGGCTTGCTGCTCAGTCTCAATTGAAGTAATTTTTACCTAGATTTCACTATTAACTGTTACACCGGCCTTGCGGCACACGGTTAATTCATTAGCTTTCGTGCGAACTTTCTTATCTTTCCTCCATAGTATTTGGCCAAGTTATTGACTGTTGTGCACGCTGGGCTGAGGCAGCTGAGTCACCGCGTCACTGACACGTCTACTTAACTTGGACTCGGGAGCCCGGAGGCAACAGCTGATCAGTATATTAGTAGTCCCTTGCCAGCTACCCTCACAGACAGTTTTCGGTGAGGCTCGGTGCGGTTTGTGTTACTTGTGTAGTCTCCGTTATTGTTGAGTGGTTAACTTCGAAGGCAAGCCGTTGTGAATATCTATAAGGTATGGTCGAAACCATGTATTTATCAAGTAAATGTTCACGTTTCAAGTGTATCTTTTTCTAGTATTAGTAAACGTATTCGTACCACATTCCTGGGATCAAAATAAATCTTGTCACGCCATTGTATCTTCAAGGACAATTGGTTTTACCTTGAAAAGTAAAACTGAAATATGCTTGTACTTATACGGTACAGGTTGGCAACTCCTACCAGTCTCGCGCAACTTTGAATTTTAGGCTTAATGTACGGTAATGGTTCGGAAATTAAGGTTAGTGTCCTCTTTACAAAGATTGACAGGGGTACATACTGTAAGTGACCTGACCATACCTTGTGTAAACAGGCAATTGACAATCTACCCAAGGCTCTCAACTCATTGTCCTTACACTTGACCTTAAAGGAAGGAATGGTTGAGCACAGAAATCTATTTATATCCTACACTCGATATTCGTTAAAGGTTATCGAACAAGACCAGTACTACTAATAATTCACTATCATTGATCACAACATTTTTTTTCGGGTATAGATAAAATCTATACAGAAACTGGTGCAGGTGAGATCCTCTCCACTGATACTGTCAATCGTTTATTTTTCGTTGACAAACTAAGCTAACCAAACAACCGAAAATAGCAAAGTTCGTTCCACCTACTTTCAAAATATTTGTACAGTAAGTCTTAGATAAACAGTTTAGCAGTTCGGTTGGTGGTACAGTGTCTTCTTTTCATATCATATCCGTCTTACAATATTAGTATTGAAACTTTTCAATTCAATTTCAATTGTTTATTCCTTGATAGAGGAAGCGGGATCCTAGTGCTGTCACTAGGTACCCCTGTACAATGACACCAGAATCATCTGGCAAGTGTCAAGTATATACAGTATAAATATTATAAAGGGGCTTACTAAAGCCTAAGGAAGGAAGGATGTTCCTTTAACACATAATCAATATTATTTACAAAATATCTGGCCAGTATGGGGAGGATCATCGTGTCTCCGTCAGGGGGTCGTGGAGTGGTGGTCCAGCAGGCGTCACGGAAGCGTTGTGTGTGGGGACAATTGAAACTTTTTCCTGGGACGATCCAGAGCGAAAAATTGTGTGGTTGGTAAAGCATAGAATTATTCAAATAAATGCAGTCCTTTTCTAATCTGAATATTATCACCCATTAATTAGGTATGGGTTGAATAATGAAAGTACGTATTTACAATACTTGGTAGGGCAGGCTGTGTAAAAGATATGGGTAAACGTTACGTTATCAAAATAATGATTTTTTTTTTCTAAAAAGGTTACAGTCGTTCCAAATAGCAGCATCTTTCTATTATTGCCCTTATTTTTTTCAGATCGTAAGTTATTTACTTCAAGTAACCAGATATAACCTAACCTAGGTTAGGTTAGTTGAAATTTACTAACGATATGAAAATAATTTGCAGTACAGAAAAAGTATATGATAATTTGGTAATATGATTAGCGATGAGGAGATAACATATTAATGGAGTTGGGAGGGGGGGGGGGTAATTATGCCGAGTGAACACTAAGCGAATCACATGTAACACAGATCTGCTTAATATAATGTATTGGCTATACTCTCTTTGTGTGGATTGCTTTCAGAATGTTTCCATCTTAAGGTGTCCATGTCTCACGGATAGCCTAGCAATTAGCACAGGCGTGCAGTATTTATTTATCCGTAATAAATCAATAACATTGTCACACTGCTCTGTTGAGGGCAGGACTCAAGGTGTTACAACCATTGTTTTATTCTCAACAAATAAGTTTGTTTAGCAAGAAGGGCTACTGGTATTTTGCCGAGATTATAATATACACTGCACGTTAGGTATTAAGCTACTTAGGACACTTGAACACTCAAAATGATTTTATTTTTATATCACTCCAGTCGGATTATAGACAACGAACAACATGTACCAAAATATTTATCCATTTGTCTTTTAGGATCACACGTAGAATATGCACCCCAACTTATTTCACCGAAAGATTTGCCACCATAACACTAACCTAACCTATAACCCCCAAATAGTGTTAGGTTAGTTAAACTTCAGGGGAATTAATATGGGGTGCAGATACTTCAGGTGATTCGCATTTTATCGTTTGATAGCATGTGCTACATGTTTGAGCTATTCCAAAAATATCTCGGTGTTTGTCACCTTCGCCACATGGCAGGGATATAAAGGAGCGGGATCTTTCAGCATTGTTAATCACTTGCTATTACCGTTTTTTGCCGTTAATGATTATAATATATAATAAATTTAATATAAACACTGACATTGGCTAGTCGTATCTTGACAAACGAGTACTATGAAAAATGTCAATGAAGAGATGGTTTCAGCTACATTTACAGTACTCAAATACTACACATTTTGGGGTTTAAGAATACAATAACCTTTCGTCCCACAGTAAGGACAGGGAAGATGTCAGTATCCTTGCGACAATCGCGGAAGCTGTTGGCGCCTGTCAACTGTCTAAGAAGCAGTATGCGGGCGGCCAGCAGCATGGAGGGCGTCCCATACGAAACTACCATTAAGGTAAGTAATCAAAACTGTCGGTTTTTACATAGTAAAGTTACAGTTACTTGTTGGATCACAACGACTGTGGCTAAGCCAATCAAAGATTCCACGAATTAATAAGGTTATATGCAAGTTGGTCATTGACTTGATAGGGCATTTGGGATATTGAGGCTACTTCACATTGACCTTCATCCAAGTTTCCAGCACCCAAAGAGGCAGTTTGCTCGGCACTACACTCAAGTGCCTTCGATTTTCCCAACAGTAAACTTAAATACTCACTGTTGGACCCAAGGAGGTTTAATATATATTAAACCTTGGTTGGACCCCAAATACAATAAGATTTATTATTATTAAAATTATAATTATTATTACTACTGTTTTATGGGTGTAAAAACAAGACAAAGTCCGTCAGAATTCTAATTCTTGTTGGTCCAGGTAATAAAATCACTATGGCTTTTCTATTTACCTTTAAAACAGGCTAGAATATAACATTAAAAGACAAAGGTTTCTGGCCAATGAAAAACAAACGGGATATCATTCATTTGCTCGATAAAAATCAAGAAGTGTGTACAAAGACAAAAGTCGTGTCGCAGTTTTGTCCGGAGATTAAGTATAACTCGTGAAACATTATGAGAGCCCAACCATAAGGTAGAGTGCACCAAAAGTTTGCCCTTCGGCATATGTTTTCACCAAATTTCACGACACCACATTTGCATTTCATTGTACTAAACGTTTGTGAGGGACACTTTCACTATTTTTTCTTTAATAAAGTTTGATGCTGGTCAACTTGAAAAAATGCAGTACACTTACACAGTTTAGCCACCAGCTGCTAGAAAATATTGAGACTAGAAATCAGCTAATGTAGTTGGCTACTGAGATTATATGAACAAAAATAATACAATACTGGAAATTATAAACAAAAATAATAAAAAACTAGAAATACTACGACAATTATAAGAGAAAGGCTGTTAGTGCTGTAATCGGTTCAGTGATTCGAGACTGTAAAGCGAGTCATTGATTAAGCAATAGGAGTAAATAGAATCACCGATATGATAAGACATTAAGATTATGATCTGGTTTAAACTAGCTTCTACTTGTAATGGTATGTTAAGTGGCGGTGAGATTGATACTTACAGAAACCTGAGGTAGACATAACATATTTGCAGTAAAGTAGTATGAAGATGTTCAATTGAATAGTCAAAGTTTATACAATTTCTAGAATGGGTTAGAAACATGAGGTATCATTAGACTTTTTGGCTATAGTGAACCAAAGAATAAATATACGTTCATACAGTACAGCATATTATTTAAATATTCACAAGACGAATACTCACAACATTAATGGAAAGGAAGACAAATGCTCAAACTATTTTTATTTATTTATTTGTAAATCAATTTATAAAAACCAGTATACAAATTATGTGGTAAAATTGTTACTATATGTTTAATAATCTTTATTGGCAAATCATAATTATAAATGTCACAAGATCGTGTGTGGCATATATGACCAGGCATGCACAGCAGGAATGTTCCAGATGAGGGAGGCTGACGGCCATATTATTAAACAACATCTTCCCTTGAAGAATATCTTTATATCGAAAGCCGTATTTTTAAATGAGAAGAACCTTTTAGTGCAGCGCACGAAAGAGTGTGGTGGCATGAAAACGAAGTAATTGCACCAAACTTTGAAGAGGTGGCTATGAGCTGCTTTTCATATATGAGGATACTTTTTTTTTTTACTTTTATCCTCTTCGCCACTGATCGGCTTGTTAGCCGCTTGGGCGATCGGTCACGTCTCTTCATTTATATTCTTCACCAAAAGATCGGCTCGCTAGCCGCCCGGGCGATCGGTCACGTCTCTGTCACGCACTGTTGGCAAATACTGGGCATGCACTAGCTCCTGAATGTACCTGAACCCGCTCCAGTGTTGGTCGTCTTCTCTTGAAAGAGCTCACACTCGGTGCCGTCACAACACTCTCTGGTAGATTGTTCCAGGAGTTTACAACCCTCACTCTGAAAAAGTTTGCCCTCACGGTTTTCTGGATTTTTCATCTTTAGACCAGTCCGCCCAAAGATGACTCAACGAGGAGATGTTCTCAATCCAGGGTCCCCTGCCCGTCTTATAAGCTAGGCAAGTTCAGGCTCTCCAATCTCTCAGGGTAGCTGAGGTGCCGAAGTACAGGCACCAGTCTGGTGGCCCTCCTTTGAACATTTTCAACCAACTGACAGTCCCCAGATGGGGAAGCACTTCACTCCTGAAGATCGTTACGAGGGACGGACCGTCTAGATATCTGAACGACCTTCTTATAAGACCCAATAATTTATTTGCCTGATTTACCTTCTTCTCACAATAGCCCGAGAACTTCAGCTCATTGTCAACATACACACCTAGGTCCATCTCACACACAGTCTCAACTATTTTGTTAGTTTTATTGAATATTTCTTGTCAATACGATTAACGTACGAAGAAACACGTATTGGTAATTTTACAAATGTTTTTTTTTTTTTACATTATTGGTTTTACGGCCCATATTATGACAGTGCAAAAGCTGTGTTCCCTGTCCTAATACGCCTTTCGTAAAAGCTGTGCTGCCTGTCAATTTGTTATTGCCAAAGGCAAGCTGCTGGAGTCATCCCATCTTACTAGCGCTAGTATTAATCTGGTAAGCACATTTATGGTAATTTATTAAACTTTTTAACAGTTTTATAAGTGAGTTTCTGTCAGGAAAATATAAAATAGTGACGTTCTTGCCTAGAAATATTCCAATGGATAGTGGCAAATTTCACTGGGAGAAAATCATCTCAAAACTTTATGTTGTATATATTAATAAAGTAAGTCCATTTAAGTTACTTAATGCATTTTTTTAGCAGTTTTATAAGTGAGTTTCTATCTGGAAAATATAAACAGGGGAGGTTTATGCCTAAAAATATCAAAATGGGTAGAGGCAAATTTCACTGGGAGGGCATTATCACAAGGATGGTAATATTACATACAAAAACACCTTTGATACAGTGGATCATGATATAATATGTGAAATACTGCAGGCTCTAATTTTTCATCACCAATTACATTATTTCGTTTTGGTAAATTTCCATTTGGCTGAATTAGGTGCATAATAAAACAGGTTCACTGGAAGCTGGAGTTTGATTATTTAATGAAAATGTGCCTTAAGCATATATGATACAATGTTTTGGCTAATATAGAGGACTTCACAGCAGCTTCCCCCGTCTCAGTAATAGTCAGTTCGCCCATGGCAAGTGATAATTTATGCTAGGTTAGGTTAACTTAACTTTACTTTAACTTATAAATACTCTAACAGCTTTTCCAACATTTGCCATAAATACTACCGTCTCACTATAAAACATATTGAAATTGCGGCGTTTATAAATATGTTTTCTCTGAATTCTTTTTTAAGCTTAGACAATATAATAAAGGCATATCAGCCCTTAAAGGCCATTTCCTTTTTTTTACGGGAATTAGCCAACCCGGGCACAGGTCAAACGACCCACAACGAAGCCTGGGGGGCGAAAAAAAGAACGGAAAGAAATTGAAAATATAGAAAAAAAGGGTAATACTGTACTAATCTACACTACGAAGATGCCGGAAAACCAGCTTTTTAAAGTGAGACAGATTGTAAGAGCATGGAAACACAGAAGAAGGCTAAGCATTCCACAGTTTGGCTGTGTGAGGAAAGAAGGAGGTACTATAACGGGTTATTCTCGTGTGACCGATGTCCACAGAGAAATGGTGGGCACCGCGGGCAAGACGTGTGTTACGAACCCAAGGCCTTACCGGCGGTACACAGGATGCCAAATCCCCTGAACATTGCCCGTTAAAGTACCTGTAAAAGAGAGAGTGAAGCAACATTGCGACGAAGAGAAAGGGGAGAGAGATTGTCGACTAAAGGAGGAGAGTTAATAAGACGAAATGCCTTTGATTCCACCCAATCTAATAGTTGGACAGAAGAAGAGCCACCCCAGATATGAGAGCAGTACTCCAAGTTAGGACGAATGAATCCCTTATATACTTGGAGCAACTGCTCAGGAGTGAAGTAGCTGCGGTATCTGTACAGCATTCCCAACTTTCGGGAGGCAGCTTTAGTTATACTAAGGATGTGTGATTTCCAGGACATATTGGAGGAAATGGTGAGGCCTAACATATTTATTTCAGAATTTGGGGGATGATAGCGTCCTGAAATGTAATTGGTGGGAGATCGTCTACTTTACAAAGTGTAATTGGTAAATATTGAGTTTTGTTACTATTGAACTTAACCAAGTTTGTATCTCCCCATTCAGAGATGCTGCACAGATCTGCGTTGATAGAAGTAATGATATCAGTTCTAGAAACAGATCTAGTTTGAGAGTTAGGAGGAAGGGGAAAATGTGAGGAAGAGTGAAGAGTAGAATCATCGGCGTAAGAATGGATAGAATTAGTTGTAGTGTGAAGTAAATCATTGATAAAAAGAAGAAAGAGAGTTGGTGAAAGAACAGAACCCTGTGGGACGCCACTATTGGTAGAGAAAGAGCGAGAAATCGATCCCTCGACAACACTGCCATGGATCGGATCTCAAGGATGCTAGAGATGAGAGAACAAAGTGGGGGAGAAAACCAAAAGAGGGAAGTTTAGATAGCAAAGACTTGTGCCATACCCTGTCAAATGCTTTGGAGATGTCGAAGGCCACGACAAAAGTTTCCCCATAATCCCTAAGAGAGGATGACCAAAGATGGGTGCAATAGGAGAGCAGATCACCAGTAGATCTTGCCTGGCGAAAGCCATACTGGTGATCCGACAAAAGAGAAAGGCGTTCAAGGTGACGGAGAAAATGGGAGTTCAAGATAGTTTCGAAAATCTTAGAGAGGGATGAAGTTAGGGCAATGGGGCGATAGTTAGAGGTATTAGAATGGTCATCCTTCTTCGGGATGGGCTGAACCAAGGCATGCTTCCAAGAAGAAGGAAAAGTTTTGGTTTTGAGGCAAAGGCGAAAGAGGCGAGCAAGCACAGGGGCCAGGGCTTCAGCACACTCCCTCAGAACACGAGGGGGTATTCCGTCCGGTCCATGCGCCTTACTCACATCCAACCTGGATAACACACCAGCAACCCTGCGAGTGGAGATTATAGGAAAGTGCATAGGTTCAGTAGGAGGTGCAGGGGTAGGAGGGGTAGAGTGGGAATCGTCTAAGGTGGAATTAGAGGAGAATAAGGTGCCAAAGAGGTTGGCTTTCTCAGGGGGAGAGTTGGCTATAGAGTTATTGGGACGGAAGAGGGGAGGAAAAGAAGGCGTGCAGAAGTTGTTACAGATGTTTTTAGCTAAGGACCAGAAGGATTTACTAGAGGAAGAATTAGTCAGGACAGCAGTCTTTCTTTTAATAAAATTCCGCTTGGCCCTACGAAGAATAGCCTTACAACGATTCCTAGAAGTAATGAAAGAGGTGTGGGTAATAGGAGAAGGAGATAGTTTCATAGCTCGATATGCCCTATCTCTCACCCTGCAAGCAAGAGAGCAGGAGCGATCAAACCATGCTTGTAATGTGAAAGTTTTGGTAGAAGATGGGACAAATGCACTCATACCGCCCTGTATAACCCCAGCAATGCTGTCAGCACATACTGAGGCATCCCGAGTGGAAAAGCAACATTCATCCCAAGGAAAGTCGGTGAAGAATTCTCGCAAGGATTGCCAGCTTGCCCTCCGATAGTGCCATAGTTGACGTTTAGTGTGAGGGGTTAGAGGTAAAACAAAGATCAAGAATGTTAGCAAGTTGATCGTGTCGATCAGGAACGCGTGTAGGATGTTTGATTACTTGTTCCAAATCATTAAGTAAGGAAAAAGAGAGTGCCTCAGCTCCACCTGGGTCATCCCTTGCAGAGCCAAGCCACTCTCTGTGATGTACATTGAAATCCCCTAGGTAGAGGATCTCGGTGTTGGGGTGTGTGGATAGCAACGACTCATGGCAAGAAGTGAGATAGTCAGAGTTCGAAATAGTTGGTGGAGTTGGGAGAACAGTATAGGAAACAAAGAAAAATAGTCACAGTTGGGAGAGATATTTTGAGCCAGATGACATCATAAAGGGGAGATTCAAGATCCGTGAGTCGGGCTATAGGTGTACGTGTGTTGCAGTAGGCCCATACACCTCCCTTAGAACGGAAGTAGGTATAAAGGTTGTAGTCAGAGACTTGAAAAGGTTTGGGTGAAGCTGCTTTGGTCAGTTGAAGTTCGGAGAGTAGTAAGAGATCGGGGGAAGAGGTTAATAGATGGTGCTCCTCAGAAAAAAAATTGGATCTCAGTCCGCGAATGTTGGAGAAATGAAGCGTGAAAAAAGCCGATCCTCCAGCAACCGTAGTGGCGTCAGTTGAGGCCCCAGTAGCTTGATGATGATCAGGTCGGCCCTGGGGTCCACAACCTTCCCAACCAGTGGGACCCATCCGAGAAGGCCCCGCTTCAGTATTAATATCAACTGACATAGGAGGATAAAATAGAATGAATAAAACAGATCAAGAATGAGTAAGGTTTTAGTTGTGGTGTTGTCAATAGTAAGAGAGACAGTTGAGACCCTGCAATTGTGTGTAAATGAGGCAGAAAGATAGATCAGCAACCTGGGACTTGGTCACAATTTTCGTGATGCCATATAGCAGCAGGGTCTACCATTAGACAACACATTATGCTTCCAATATCTTCCCAGGTGGTAGTACCTCCGTTTGGTAGCTTTTTCCTTAATAAATGATATAATTGCCCATAACCCCCCCCCCTCGTTTATAGGTCGACCCTGATTTTTTGACCAAGAAATCGTTAATTTACTATATTCCTCGTTTATAGTTCGACCCACGTTTTTTAGGGTAATGGAACAACAAAACCTCCACTAAAAACACTCTACGTCCTATAAACTGAGGCTCGCCGTGCATGAAACACAGTGCCGAAGGCAAATTGTTTACCATTTATTATTACGACACTTTACACTGAAACACGGGTAGTTTCAACAAAAATATTGTATATTTCCATTCAAGTATTTATTTAAGTCAATTAGGAGGGAATATTATTGTAATACAACGATTTTTTAACTAAACCATTCGAAAAGCGATTACGGTAACATATTTTGAACGAAAGAAAGCGAAAGTCATTGTTTTCGTCACGATTTTATCCCACTTTCCACTGTAATACGCACGTAATTTCAGCAAAAATATTACATTTCCGTGAATGCATTATATCAAGCACAGTATGAATATCATATCATTGTAATATAACAGAATTTTAACCGAAAACTATTAAAAAAACGAGTAACATCTCAAGAACAGAAGCTTAGGTAAAGTCTTTTGTAGCGTACTGTATGTGGCCAGTTGTCAATTCTCTTCTTAACACGGATTTTTCCACATATACGCTGTGAGTGTCCTCCGCCCTCGGTGACAGCTATTTTTAGATTTTCCGCTTGCCCCACCCACCACACCCCGCCTGACTGCCTGTTTTAGCTCATAAAAATTCATACAAATTACCCCGCCAGAAATATAAATTTTACATTGCTGGAATTTCATAATCAGCATCATTGAAATATAAACATCATATATTTTGCATTAAACATAAATTTTAGATGTAATGTTTACCTAAATATGTTATCTTTTGTGCAAAAATATATGACATTTATATTCAAAATATTCCTGGTCTTACAAGGAACTAAAAGCAATGCTGTCAATTATATTATCCTAACTTTAATCTGAGGTATTATTTCACTAAATGCGAAAACTTTTGAAGGGAGGATTGGCGGGGTGGGGGGGAGGGGGTTGGGACTGACCGCTAAAGGTTGGAAGAGAGGGGAGGCAATTTCTATCATGATAGTGTCCTGAAGATTGCTTTTGGCTAACCGTAAATATACTAAGTTTGTGCCTGGCGTACAAATGGCCCGCTCTGTAATATAAAATTTCCGTACGTTTAAATTTTTATGTTCTGAAAGATCATTTCGAAGAGAAACATCATATTTTGCATTGTATTACAAGCAAATGATGTACCTTTACCCAGCAGCCATCTTTGCAAAATATAAGTGACATTTATATTCAAAATATCTCTTTGGTCTTACAAGGAATCCAGCACGTCAATTGTATCATCCCCAACTTAGCTCTTGAGGTTATTTCATTAAAATTTAGTGGTTTTCCCCAGGAAAGAGGGAAGACGGGCAGTGTAGTGAGAGGAGGGAGCCGGGAGTCCACATATTTGAATGGACATTAACTTAAGGACATTTATTTCTTAAGTATTTACCGTGGGTGCATGTACCCATCATAAAATAAAAGATGTTATTTTTTACTACAAATGCATAGCGTGTCTCTCAAAAAAGTGGAGTTTGGGGGTCGGGCCGG
>NW_024734940.1:7817783-7823173 GCF_018991925.1 Homarus americanus | reverse complement strand
CGGTAACGTCTCTGCTCTTAGTAGTAACCCCGCTCCTACCCATTCTCAGAAGCTGCAGCATTTGTTAAGTACACTGTGTTTTGCAGGGTGTGGCTAGAAATGTCATTGTTTACGCGGCATTCGCCTCCTCCTGTCTGGTAGGCGGAGCTGGTGCCGCGTCCTGGGTGAGGGTTAGAGCAGGTGGAGGGTGCACTGCTGCCCCCTGGCCCTGTGTCGGCACATTTGGTTCCACTACCCTCCCCCTGAGTATAACCCACATACACCCGTCCCCGTTCTTCCTTGACTCCTCCCTCTTCTGCTTCAAGTCCTGCAGGAGCTTCTTGTGCATTACCGTGCGATCTGGGTGAATGAATACCTCCCGAAATGCCGCGCTCTTTGCTAAGTTTTTTGCCTGCCGAATAACCTGCCATTTCTCCTACTCACTCACTAGTGTGATCCTGAGGGGGCGAGGCTTATCCCCCTGCTTTTGTCCCAGTCTCCTCACATCCTGAGTGGTTGATGGAATCTTCAGAACCTCTGTACAAATATTTTGAATCTGCATCTTATCGAGTGTTATCTTACTCACAGTTCCCCCTGCCTGGCTCTCTGGGACTCCAAAAACTATTACATTGTTCCTGCGCTGAAGACGTTCCTGGTGTTCCTCCTCTCCCCTAACAGTAGGTCCGTTAATTTTCATTTCTTCGACACACTTCTTCAATGTCCCAAGCTGTTGTAGAACCTGTTCTGATCCTGTATTACTCTCCGCCCCCTCCCGTGGCCCTGCTAATATGTCAGCATAACTCCTCTTAGCAACCACCTCCATTCTATCGGCTACTTCCTCAGTCTTAGCAAGGATCTCTGCACCCTACAGACACTAAAATTACCCTACATTATCCCTTCAGTACCCTACAGCTCAGTATGAAAATACTACTATAATTATTTAAAGAACATTATTGGACAAAGGAAGGTTAGGTAGGAGAATAAATCGTGGTGAAGTTTACTTCCAAGATTACTATAAGGTATTGGCCGGTAGGGTTAAGACCGAGATAAGAAAAGCCAAGTGGAATAATGAGCTGAAGATAGCAAGGGAGACGAAGTCAAACCCCAAGGAATTCTATCAAATGTATCAAACTAAAACATGAGAAAAGATTGGACCAATACAGTCAGACCGGCAAGCTAAGTTGATAACGACAGAGAAATGAGCAATAATGTGAATAAATATTTTTCAACAGTTTTCACCACCCAGAATTTAAACATGATACCCGAAGCTCCGACTCTATATAGAGATAGTGAAGAAAATAAATTAAGCGAGATAGTAGTGACTAGTAACGATGTTAGTAAGCAAATAGACAAACTAAAGCCTAATAAGTCACCAGGTCCCGATGAGATATTTGCCAGAGTATTAAAGGAATGTATGCAAGAGCTTAGTATGCCCTTAGCAAAGTTGTTTAACATGTCCTTAAAAGCAGGTGCAGTACCAGAATCCTGGAGAATAGCGAATGAATACCGATTTTCAAGAAGGGAGATAGATCACTATCCTCTAACTACCTTCCAATCAGTCTAACATCAATTGTAGGCAAATTACTGGAAGCAATCATTTCAAACTCTATTCGAAATCACCTGGAGAAGCACAAGTTGATCAATGATTTCCAACATGGCTTCACAAGCAGGCGTTCATGTCTAACTAATCTATTAACATTCTTTTCATTAGTTTTCGAATCAGTGGATGAGGGGCACAATTTTGATGTGGTATATCTCGACTTTAGCAAAGCCTTCGACAGAGTCCCCCACAAAAGACTAATAAGAAAAGTGGAGGCTCATGGCATTAAAGGTGATATTCTAAAATGGATTAGGGCGTGGTTGCAGGACAGAAAGCAGCGAGTGAGCATTAACGGCACTAAATCCCATTGGAGCAACGTCACTAGTGGAGTTCAGCAAGGCTCAGTACTTGGACCATTATTATTTATTATATACATAAACGACATAGAAATCGGCGTAGACAGCAACATAAGTAAATTTGCTGATGACACTAAAATAGGACGTGTAATTAAATCTGACGAGGACTCTTCAAAACTACAGGAAGATCTAAACAAATTTTTCGAATGGTCTGAAAAATGTCAGATGAAATTCAATGTGGACAAATGGAAAGTACATAGTATAGGAGATGTAAACAGGGAAACCAGATACCAGATGAACAACGATGCTATTGAGAAATCCGACTGCGAGAGAGATTTAGGAATGGCTGCTGAGATTCAATGTCACGAAGTGTAAGAGGATGCACCTGGGGCGTACCAACGGTAAGGAGGCGTACCATATGTCCCAACGGGATGATGAAAATGTACTAGTTGAGACTGTGAGTGAGAAGGACCTAGGTGTGTATGTTGACAATGAGCTGAAGTTCTCGGGCCATTGTGAGAAGAAGGTAAATCAGGCAAATAAATTATTGGGTCTTATAAGAAGGTCGTTCAGATATCTAGACGGTCCGTCCCTCGTGACGATCTTCAGGAGTGAAGTGCTTCCTCATCTGGAGTACTGTCACCCCATCTGGTCCCCGAGATATGCTAGGGACTGTCAGTTGGTTGAAAATGTTCAAAGGAGGGCCACCAAACTGGTGCCTGCACTTCGGCACCTCAGCTACCCTGAGAGATTGGAGCGCCTGAACTTGCCTAGCTTATACTACAGACGGGCAAGGGGGGGACCTAGTTGAGGTGTATAAGCATCTCAGGGGGCACTACTCAGTTGAGTGTCCTTACTTGGAGCTGGCGGACGCTCGCCCCACAAGGGGTCACAGCTCAAGATTGAAGAAGCCGCAAGTCCAGAAAACCGTGAGGGCAAACTTTTTCGGAGTGAGGGTTGTAAACTCTTGGAACAATCTACCAGAGAGTGTTGTGACGGCACCGAGTGTGAGCTCTTTCAAGAGAAGACTTGACCAACACTGGAGCGGGTTCAGGTACATTCAGGAGCTAGTGCATGCCCAGTATTTGGCAACAGTGCGTGACAGAGACGTGACCGATCGCCCGGGCGGCTAGCGAGCCGATCTTTTGGTGAAGAATATAAAGGAAAAGAGACGTGACCGATCGCCCAAGCGGCTAACAAGCCGATCAGTGGCGAAGAGGATAAAAGTAAAAGTAAAAGTAAAAGGAGTTACAAGTGATCGAGGGCCCTTCGTGGCCGGTGGCGAGTCCGGTGGTACAGTTTACCGAGGTTGTTATTATCATGGTCATGGTTGTTATAATCATGGTCGTGGTTGTTATAATCATGGTCGTGGTTGTTATAATCATGGTCGTGGTTGTTATAATCATGGTCGTGGTTGTTATAATCATGGTCGTGGTTGTTATAATCATGGACGTGCTTGTTATAATCATGGTCGTGGTTGTTATAATCATGGTCGTGGTTATGATCATAGTCGTGGTTGTTATAATCATGGTCGTGGTTGCTATAATCATGGTCGTGGTTGTTATAATCATAGTCGTGGTTGTTATGATCATGGTCGTGGTTGTTATAATCATGGTCATGGTTGTTATAATCATACGTGCTTGTTATAATATGGTCGTGGTTGTTATAATCATACCGAGGTTGTAATCATGGTCGTGGTCATGGTCATGGTCGTGGTTGTTATAATCATCATGGTCGTGGTTGTTATAATCATGGTCGTGATTGTTATAATCACGGTCGTGGTTGTTATAATCATGGTCGTGGTTGTTATAATTATAGTCGTGGTTTTTATAATCATGGTAGTGGTTGTTATAATCATGGTCGTGGTTGTTATAATCATGGTCGTGGTTGTTATAATTATGGTCGTGGTTGTTATAATCATGGTCGTGGTTGTTATAATCATGGTCGTGGTCGTGATACTTACAGTATCTAATATACTATAAGAAGGAATAGAATAAAGGTTAGAATAATTAGTTAAAGAAATATTCGCCATAAGGAGAGGTGAAAAAAAAAATTATTATGAATCACCGATGATCATTCCGAGATAAATTAGATAAGTCACCATCTGCTTAAGTCATCACCTGTGTTAAATCATCCTAGTCATCGTCTACATTAGTCAGTTTTAGGCCCATCTCACATGATTGACCGACCATCGATGTTCTTTCCATGCGAGGGTGTTTGTTTTCAATGCGTCTTATTATTTACGCTGGTGGATGTAAGGCCTCCTGCCCTCACTGACGCAGCAATGGTCAATTTGGTGTTATTCTTGTTTATAAATACCTTCTAATCTGTCTCAAGTCTATCCGTCCTTTCTATTGCCATCCCAACTGTCTGTTCGTCTGCGTGGTGTTTGAATGTAAACCCGTCTGTACTCTTTGTGTCGTCAAATCTGTCTGTCTTCTCCGTTGTTGGTGCGTGTCTGCCTGTTTGTCTAATGTGAACCAGTCAGTCAGCTGTCTGTCTGTCATGTTAGTTGCCATATTGTCTATTTGTGCCTTTATGAATCTGTCTATTTTTGTCACTGTCTATATTCACCCTGTGTCTATTGTAGTCATCTTCTCCATGCATTCCTGTTATTATATTTTTATCTCTTCTACTTTTCCATGTACAGTCACCCACAGGAATAAGTATACACTGTAGCTGTAAGGTCGTCTGGTAACGTTGAAACTGTGCATCCAGACGCATGATGAAACTCAGCTCCCCGCCACCTGTTATCTCTAACTATTTTCTGTTTCTCCTTCTTTTTTCTTCTATTTACTCATCTTCCTTCCTTTACTAATCCAAACAACATAAAAAAAAGTAGGCTAAGAAAAAAGTGGGGGAAGGAGGAGGGAGCCGTACGATAACTGCAATCGTGGGCTGACAGCATACAGAGAATGAGGGTGCGCCAAGTCCTTAGACTTGCATCGTTTTCCAGTGTAAATAAAATGGTTAATTAATGGCTTCCTAAAGAAACCATCGATATGGGACCAAGTTTGTTCCACTCTACGATTTTTTTGCGATTTTTCCACCAAGTTTGATGAAAAACGATTGTGCCGTTTCGGCTGCCCAGAACAGACACACACACACACACACAAACAGACAGACAGACAGACACACGCCTAGTCCTGTAGTATATTAGATAATAAGTAGGAATCTTAAGCCAAGTAAACAATGTGTATTTGCTCGAAACAAAGCTAATAAAGTACTTGGGTTCATACAAAGGAGTGTTAGTTACAAGACTAGTGAGGTCATCTTAAAACTATATCTTGCACTTGTGAGACCTCACTTGGATTACTCTGTTCAATTCTGGTCACCGTATTACAGAATGGATATAGAATCCTTGGAAAGAATTCAGAGGAGAATGACAAGACTAATCCCGGGCATTAGGAACCTTGAGTGCAGAGACAGGTTAAAGCATCTTAATTTGCACTTCCTCGAGAGACATAGAGTGAGGGGCGACATGATCGAGGTGTATAAATGGAAGTCAGGGCAAA
>NW_024734940.1:7618482-7817683 GCF_018991925.1 Homarus americanus | reverse complement strand
TTCAAACTTTCCAACCAGGAACGAACTAGTAACAATGGTTTTAAATTAGACAAATTTAGATTTAGGCGCAAAAATAGGTAAACATTGGTTTGGAAATAGAGTAGTGGACGACTGAGCAAGTTACCAAATATCATCATTAACTCCAACACGCTGGATAGCTTCAAACTTAGGCTGGATGGATATATAGAATGGGGCTGGGTAGAATGGGACTGCCCAGTATGGGATAGGCTCGCTGCAGTTTCTCCATTCTTATGTTTTATGTACTATACTAGTTGGTACAGCTTTTAGTTATATACCGGTATCAGTGGCATACTAAGGTGGGTGGGGGGGGGGCGGCGGTCCGCCCCGGTGACAGCCAGAGGGGGGGGGGCTGCGAGACAGGACTAAAGCTCAAAGAACTGTTGATCATGGTAATCAAGCTGCAATGGACAGAGAGAGGAAGAAATGGAGGACATACTTCATCGTCTTTTGATGTGACTATGTTTCTAGCTCGACAGAACTCTCGTGGTCATTGGGAGGATATGTTATCAATAAACAAAGGCAATTTCCTGAACTGGTGGAGTTACTATCAAACTATGATCCTGTTTTGAAAGAACATCTTTGGAGGTTAAGATGCTATTCCATCTCAGACATCTGGAGGAGAGTGAGCTCTTATTTGTCACCAAATATTCAGAATGAATTCATCTGTCTTCTAGAAATAATGTTAAGGAAAAAATTTGGCTGGCATCAAGAAGGCCGAGTATTTTGAATTTTTTGACAGTACACCTGATATTTCATGCAGATCAGATGTCCGAAGTGATTAGATATGTTCATATTGAAGGTGATTCTGTTGAAGTAAGGGAATCTTTCTTGGTTTTTCCTATTGCTGAAAAGCTTTTTATCAACTGTATAAATCAAAGGTTAGAGATACACAGGGTCCTCTTAAACTACGACAGGAGAAAATGACTGATGATGAGTTAGAAATGTGTAGCACGCAAATAGTCATTGGCCCCAGATTCGTTTAAATGAAAACCTCAGCACAGTTTCCAGAAGTTCCATAAGGTATATAACGACAGTAGAAAAATATGTTGATGAATATCAATATTACTAGTAATCTATGTGCTTAAAGTAATTAACAAACTGAAGTTCTCATAAATCGTCATCCAGATGAGGTATATATGCTAGAATATTAAAGAATGTAGATGAGTTGAGTAATCCATTAGCAGTTTTATTTAATAAGTCATTAGAATCGCTCAGTGCCAGAAGCTTGGAAACTTGCAAATGTAGTTCGATTTCAAAAAGGGTGATAAATCAATAGCATCAAATTACCGTCCCATTAGTCTCACGTCAATCATAGGCAAGTTGCTAGAGTCAATTATTGCTACAAAAATCAGAAGCCACCTTGAAACATTCAACCTAATTCATTCTTCTCAGCACGGGTTCACCCAGGGACGTTCTTGTCTCACAAATTTGCTTAGCTTTTTCTCAGAAGTATATGAAGCGGTAGATAATGATATGTCATATGATATAATTTATTTAGATTTCAGTAAAGCATTCGATAGAGTCCCTCATGAGAGATTGATAAGGAAGGTAGAAGCACATGGAATAGGTGGATCAGTATTAAAATGGATTAGGTCAAGGAAGAACTGGTAGGAAAACAAAGAGTCAGCATAAATGTGGATTTCAAAGTCAGACTGGGGTGCGGTCAAAAGCGAGTCTTCAGGGATCTGTATTAGGCCCTCTGCTGTTTGTTATATTCATTAATGGTCTTGATTTAGGCATAACTAGTAGGATTAGTAAATTTGCAGATGATACCAAAATGGGGGAGAGTGATAAATTCAGACAGTGACTTTGAACACCTTTCTTAAAGAGATCTAGATACCTTATATGAGTGGTCAGTAGAACTATAAATGAATTTTAATACTGATAAATGCAAGGTACTACAGATAGGGAAGACGAATACAAACGTTAAGTATAAACTAGGTAACACGGAAATAGAAAACTCAGTTTGTGAAAAAGATCTTGGTGTATTTGTTAGCAACGACTTGAAACCTAGAAAACAATGTATTAGCGTTCGCAACAAGGCAAACAGGATTCTTGGTTTCATATCTAGGTCTGTGAGTAACAGAACTGTTGACGTTATCTTGAAACTTTACCTAGCATTAGTGAGGCCACACATGGATTATGCGGTTCAGTTCTGGTGTCCTTATTATAGAATGGACATAGATTCTTTGGAGAGAGTACAAAGAAGAATGACAAAAATGATCCATAATATTAGAAACCTTCCATATGAAGAAAGACTGAAAGCTTAGGGCTTACATTCATTAGAGAGGGTGTAGAGGGGAGATATGATAGAGGTGTACAAGTGGGTAAGTGGGATTAAGGGGTAAAATGGAAGATGTTCTGAAGCTCAGTACGTAACGAACAACTAGAACAAATGGCTTTAAATTAGATAAATTCTGATTCAGAAAGGATATAGGCAAGCACTGGTTTGGTAATAGAGTTGTGGATATGTGGAATAGGCTACCGAGTGCTATAGTAGGATCGGGGACGCTAGGGAGCTTCAAGACGAAGTTGGATAGGCACATGGAAGTGCTGGGATGGGTGTGAAAGGGATCTGCCCTGCATGGGCCAGTCGGCCTCCTGCAGTATCCCACTTTCTTATGTTCTTATGTTCTTATGTTCTAAAACTGCAAATGAGCTCACAAAGGATATCCTGGGTAATTTGGAGAGTGATGGAACTGGACATTAACTTTTGCCCCAGTCAAGGATATGATAATGCTGCAACTATGGCTGGTATTCATGGAGGTGTTCAGAAGAAAATCAAAGAAATAAATCCAAAGGTTTTGTTTGAGAAGCTGATCATATCCCTGGAAACATTGACAGATCAAAGAGAAAATGTTGACACAAGAGGATCAGCTGGAGTTTTGCTTAAAGCTGTATGTGATTTTTATTTTTTGGGTTATCTTTCTTTTTGGTGTGATGTACTGGAAGAAGTGAATCTCACACAGAAGTATTTGCAAACAGAAGGAATAAGTCTTGAAAAGTGCACTGTAAAGCTCAATGGTTTGAAATTGTTTCTTCGAGGTCAGCGGAATGAAATTGTGGAGAGAGCGATTCAATATGCAACTACACAATGTGAAGAAATGGGCATCTCCATGGAAACAAGAGGGAGGATAAGACGTAAGAAAATGATGCCAGGCGAGATGGCTAGGGATGGTGGACTGACACTGCAAGAGGAAATGAGGAGATCAATGTTTGAATGCTTAGATCGATTTAGTCTAGAATTGGATGCTCGTTGAGAGGATATATATATATATATATATATATATATATATATATATATATATATATATATATATATATATATATATATTGATAAAATCACACGGGAAAATGGGAACAACGGAGCATATTATCAGTTTTGAACTGACCATCACAGAAAGACTTCTGGTTGAAGCTAGTTTGATTATGGAATTAAAATCAATAAACCTTAGTGATGGTCAGTTCAAAACTGATATGTTACATAAATTTATTTGTCAGTGGCCCAAGGTTAAAAATGCTTTGAAAACCTTTGATCTAGATGTATGATAGTTATTTTGTGGGTCCCTTATTTTTGACCTGACCTGACTAGTCACGTCACCCCCCTTTTCTTAAGCTCCTCTATGTGTGTGTTGGTGTGGGGATTAGTGGATGACATCATTATGACCTGACCTCATGTTTTTAAGGTCACCCCGTATATATATATATATATATATATATATATATATATATATATATATATATATATATATATATATATATATATATATATATATATATATATATATATATATATATATACTGTTACGCCGTCTCTTAATTTACTTAAATATCCAGGTTCTAGGCGTAACCAAACAAAAAGTGAAGTAAATTAAAAGAGAATGAAAATAAATAAAGTAAACCTTTAAGAATTTAATTGATTAAATATTAACACAATAAAGAGCCTCGTAGGCTGTCACAACAAATTGATTCACCATCGAAACTTTTAAGACACAAGTGATACAAAACATCCAAACATCAAAAGAATAAAAATAAAGCATTGGATTACGTTAACACTGCATAAACATATAAAAACTATCACTGAAATTAACTTACGTGAAACAACACTGAATTACTTGAATACAACTAAGCAAATACTGATGGACACAAACAGAGACATAGATAGGTACTCACATAGATATACCCCATTGGTGACGACAGGAACAACACAAATAAATTAAGTATAAGTAACAAGTGTTACTCGAAGGATGTGGACTGTATGACAAGAGGACTGAACTGACTCAAGTCAGTTGGTGGGTCCTATATATAAGGTCGGCTCCCGCCACGCGACCAGCCGGTGGGTCGTTTAACGATGCAGATGGTTGTTAGAGAACAAAGAATGCTGGTTACAATACAAAATAAAGAAATAAGATGGGCTTGAACAAATAATGACAGTTAAAACCTTAACAGCACAGGGTAAGGTGACTAGAATATATAATAGTAAATTTAACACATCATTACAGGAATAATATGGAACATGCTCCCATGTTCCATATATATATATATATATATATATATATGTGTGTATACAGTAATACCCCGCTTTACACGGGGTTTTTATTACGCGTTTCTACATTTACGTGGTGCCCTGCCAGAACCGGAATTCCCACTTTACGCCGTGCATCTACTCATAAAATATATGACTTGTATATTCAAAATATTTCTGGTCTTGCAAGGAATCCAGCAATGTGAACTATATTATCCTAACTTTAGTCTGAGGTATTATTTATTACTAAAAAGGCAAACATTCTGTTTTCTCCGAAACATTTCTCTGGTAGGGAGAGAAGGTGGGGGGTGGGGGGAAGGGAGGGACTGACTGACCCAGCTGGCGTGGTGGGAAGAGGGGGGGAGGCAAGGTGGGGTATTTTGATTGACAGATAGTGTCGTGAAGAATATTTTTTTTTTATTAACTAAAGATATTTGTTTTAGCTCATAAAATTCATACAAATTACCCGGCCAGAATATAATTTACATTGCTGGAATTCTTACAATTTGATGATCATTTTGAATATAAACATCATAGATTTTGCATTAGACATACAAATTTTAGATCTCATGTAAGTATTTTGTTTACTCTGAGTAAATATGTTATCTTTTGTGCAAAATATATGACATTTATATTCAAAATATTCCTGGTCTTGCAAGGAATCCAGCAATGTGAACTGTATTATCCTAACTTTAGTCTGAGGTATTATTTATTACTAAAAAGGCAAACATTCTGTTTTCTCCGAAACATTTCTCTGGTAGGGAGAGAAGGTGGGGGGTGGGGGGAAGGGAGGGACTGACTGACCCAGCTGGCGTGGTGGGAAGAGGGGGGGAGGCAAGGTGGGGTATTTTGATTGACAGATAGTGTCGTGAAGAATATTTTTTTTTTATTAACTAAAGATATTTGTTTTAGCTCATAAAATTCATACAAATTACCCGGCCAGAATATAATTTACATTGCTGGAATTCTTACAATTTGATGATCATTTTGAATATAAACATCATAGATTTTGCATTAGACATACAAATTTTAGATCTCATGTAAGTATTTTGTTTACTCTGAGTAAATATGTTATCTTTTGTGCAAAATATATGACATTTATATTCAAAATATTCCTGGTCTTGCAAGGAATCCAGCAATGTCAATTATATTATCCTAACTTTAGTTTGAGGTATTATTTATTACTATACCTTAAAATCTTGTGTTTTCCCCCAAACATTTCTCAGAGAGGGAAGAGCCAGCAAGTGTGAGAAGAGGGGGGAGAGGGGGGGGAGTTGAGTCCATTATTTGAATGGACAATAACTTGGCGACTGTATTTCTCTATTTCTCTTGAATATTAATTGTGTGTGTGTACCACCATAAAATTAAGATGTTATTTTTACTAGAATATAGGTATTGTGTCGCGGGAAAAAGTGGAGTTTGGGGGTCTGCCTGGTCTCTATTTCAATTAATCCCATATGTTATGTTGTTCACTTTACGCGTTTCTCGAAACGCTTTACGCCGGCCTCCATGGGTTCAATTGACCACGTAAAGTGAGGGTTCACTGTATATATATATATATATATATATATATATATATATATATATATATATATATATATATATATATATATATATATATATATATATATATATATGTAACCGGTCGGAATTTGCTGGACTTTAATTTCTCACTTGACTTGGGGTTTATTAAAATTTAATAGATGGTAAAGGCAGTGGAAGCGCCCCTTTGAGAAAAATCCCGAACCAGCACAAGAACACTTAAATCTACTACACAAAATGAACTGTCCGTGACCCGTGGAAGGATAGCGTCTGTGACTGGGATGAATGAGACACACTGTAAAATTTAGACACTTATATTCCCTCCAACACTACAAACACAATCAAATAATGGTACACCAATATGCGCACCTCTTAACTTAAACTTTAACCACTACTCTGGGGAATAAAAGTTATACATGACATAGAAATTATTAGAAACACAGGCAACAATAAATTTAAAGTATTAAGAAATGTTAATTGCACATATGAACAGGCCTTAAGGCTTTCCCAAAATAATATCAGTCACTTAGGAAATGGTACTAAAAAATAAGAAATTAAATACTCCACAATGAACAGGCCTTAAGGGTTTTCAACAAAATAATATCAGTCACTGAGGAATGGTAATAAAATTTAAGGAATTAAATACTCTACAATGAATAGGCCTTAAGGGCACTCAACAAAATTATATCAGTCACTGAGGAAATGGTAATAAAATTTAAGGAATTAAATACTCTACACTGAATAGGCCTTAAGGGCACTCAACAAAATTATAGCACCTCAACAGATGTACACTTCCTAACCTAACCTAACCACTACTCTGGGGAACAAGGTTATACCTGAGATCAGAATTATGAAGAACAATTAGAGGCATTAAAAGAATCAAATCACAGTATCACTCTGGTTCCACTTAATGGCACAAACATTAAAAAAAACACTACTATCGAAATTATTTAAGAAATATTAAACTACACACGTCAAGATAATATCAGTCTGAGGAATGGTGTTAACTACACCCGTAATAATGAAGATAAAATGTTCCTCTAGGTATCTCCTAGAGTCCTAGACTCACGGTCTCAGTGTGTGACCATTAATATACTCAGATAGCCTCAGTGTACTCCCAGTGCGTCCATGGGCAGGACGAGAGTGAGCCAATCAGACCTTGTGCAGTTGAGAGAAACTTTAGCTTCCCGTTAGCAAGAGGGTTTCACTAGCTGACCGAGGACACGTGGTGTTGTGCACCGGAGTGGTAAGAACTGATCACCCACTGCCGATGCTGGTCCCGTGTCGTTTTAGTTGTCGGGAGCACTCGTTCACTCAAGAGATCCTTTGCTACCCCGCTAAACAGTGACAGGCCTACACTGATCGGTCCAATGGCGACAATCGCCACCCTCAATCATCAACGGCAGTCAATCTCTCGCAGTCAACTCCGGTCAACTCCAATCAACTCCGGTCAACTCCAATCAAGTGGGTTCTGACGGAAACCCTGAAATGAACTCACTGTTAGCTCTAGTTAACTTTACCACTGCCCTATCTAACCCTGTCTGAGATCGAATGAGACTTACTTGTTATACTGCAATAGCGCAGCACAGGTGACTAGGCCACGTGACTATTTCTGATGGACGCGCGGAACGTCTTGTCTGTGTGACTGCTCTCCGGGACTGGGAGAGAACCCGCCTCGTGTCCTCTCAAGGCGTTAGCTTGGTCCTACGTGATATATTTACCGCCTAACTAATAACTCCTTGGGACACCCGTAACATTATTCAGACTGCTAAACGATCTATAATAATTTCAAATTCAATAATAGTCCCTTAACTTCATGAATCGCATCATTATTAATTCGGTAAATCACATTTAATATCATATAGGCCTAGTTCCGCAATCTCTCGCTACGAGCAGGCAGCGCTCCCTCCCCTCAGATGACCTTGAACGCTCAGTATCACTCATGGCGGGGCATTTGAAATTACTCTGAAATTTCTGGATATCACATATATATATATATATATATATATATATTTAATTTTTTTTCATTAGCCCAATAAAGCACGCGGACTTCTACATATAATCAACACCTCACCTTGCCAGCATTCGTACCCACGATCTTATGATTGTGACCGGGGAACGTTACCTTTGGGCCACCAGGACACTAAAAGCAGTCCTAGACTCTGTTATATTTCACACAATGCCTGTTCAACGAGCTTATGGCGCCGTGAACCTCTAATGGGGACTACCCGTGCTGCTTAGGTGATCAGAGTAACGTTTTACCAAATCCTGTAGAAGTCCGCATTCTTTATTGGGCTTATGAAATATATATGTATCCTCGTGTTTTGAAGCCGGGGATGGCTTGGTGTACTATGACAAATCCAGGCCTACAGCAGCTGTCACGGATTGGAGCAGGGAGGGCATCGGCTTCGTCGTCCTGCAACAATACTGTGCCTGTGCCTCTCCAGAGACCCCTTTCTGCTGCAGGGGAGGATGGCGGTTGGCTCTGTGTGGTAGCCGACATCTGAGCACGGCCGAGGCCGGCTAAGCTGCACTAGAAGGGGAGGCCCTGGCTGTGGTATGGCACCTGCACAAGGCCAGGCTGTTCCACCTTGGCTGCCCGAACCTCATTCTGGTGATGGACCACCGCCCCTTAGTTGGCTTGCTAGGAGGACAGAACACTCACGGATGTGGCGAATCCGCGCCTGTTCAGGCTCAAGGAGAAGACCCTGCAGTACCGGTTCACGGTCAAGTACTTGCCAGGGAAGCGGAACTGTGCAGCTGATGCCCTATCCCGCTTCCCCTCCCTCAGGGTGGCGCCCAATGCGGAGGACATGGACCAAGAGGAGGACCTGTGCGCTGCAGTGTGTGCAGTCACAATCGCAGCACTGGATCAGGATGGCTGCAGCACTATGGACGAAGACACAGTGTGCAAAGTGGCTGTGGACGACTCAGTTTCCCAGATTCTAGTGTCGAGGGTGCTGGCGGGCGATTGGCGCCCCCACAAAGCACAGGAGGTAGCTTGTCTGTGCCCATACTTCTCGGTGAGGGACAGGTTGGCTGTGGTCAGGGGTTTGGTCACCGACACCTTTGACCAGGGCTGCGTGCGCCTTGTCATCCCCGACTCCCTCCGCCACCGGGTCGCCGTTAACCTGCACGTGGGGCACCAGGGCCTCGACTCAATGCTCAGGCGGGCCCGGCAGTCTGTCTATTGGCCTGGCATGGAGGGTGACCTACAGTATCATCGGTCCCGGTGTGCTGCTTGCGAGACCCACGCCCCTTCCCATCCTCCGGAGTCGTTGGTCTTGACCCCAGCGCCAGACTATCCCTTTCAACAAGTGGTGGCCGATTTGCTCCACCTGCAGGGCCACACGTACCTAGAATATGCCGATCGACTCACAGGTTGGCTGGAGATCGACCACTTCCGCAACGAGGTCACCTCTGGAAAAATCATCGCCCGTCTGCGGGGTTACTTTACGAGTTGGGGGGCACCTGAGAAGATCTCCACGGATGGAGGCACCAACCTTGCCAGCCTTGAGATGACAGACTTCCTCAAGTCATAGGGGGTCGAGGTGCGCCTTTCATCAGCCCACTTCCCCCAATCCAATGGCAGGACAGAGGCTGGGGTCATGGCCGCCAAGAGGCTCCTCAGGGATAACACTGGGCCTGGGGGTAGCCTGGGCTGCGATAGGACATCCCAGGCCCTCCTCCAGTACCTGAACACGCCTCTGCGGGGGTTGAACATGTCGCCCGCCCAACTTGCCACTGGCTGCCAGCTCCGTGACGGAGTTCCCGTGGCCAGACAGCACTATAAGGTGGACCAGCACTGGCAGCGGGCACCTCGTATGAGGAAGGTGCGCTTGGCCGAAACCCAGGACGGGATCCTTCTGTCGCGGGGGGAGGTGTTCCGCCAGCTGGCTCCCCTAGCCGTGGACACACAGGTGCATGTGCAGGATGCAGCTACCAAGCTCTGGGACAGGACAAGCATAGTGGTGGAAGCCCGCCTTCACAGGCAGTATGTCGTCAGGTTGATTGGCAGTGGCAGGGTGTCCATCCGCAACAGACGCCACCTGCAAAACGGCGCCAAGCCTGTGCCTACCACTCTGGTGGTGCATCAAGCTATGCTTCCTGGCCCCCTTCTGTGGTGCCCTCCGTACCCGCGCCCTCGCTCGCACCCCCGGCTCCCCAGTCGGGCGTGGCCAGGCCCGGGAGAGGCCGCAGGCCCTCGGGCTGGTTGGCTGACTACGTGGTGTAGTGTTTGTGGTGTAAAATTAGTTTAGAGGTTTTTTGTTGTTTTGTTTGTTTTTTGTTTCTCCTGTGTGTCCCTTTGTTTGACTGTTTTTTCTTGCATTATTGTTTTTTATGAATGAATTGTATTCCTTTTGTTAGTTCAAATGTGCGTTGTCATTTCCTTTTAACTTTGGGGGGGGGAGATGTGAGATTGTGAAATGGAGTACCATCGTACGATATGTTTTCCCATGTGTTGAGGTGGGAGCCAGGGTTGCCAGATGGCCGTTTCCACGGCCAAATTTCTCTAATTAGGCCGTGAAAAAATGAATGGTCACGGTCAAACTGTTTGGCCGTATTTTGGCCGAATTTTGTAAAACACTTATTAATTCCTCATCTAGTGGATTTTGAAGAAACGTCTGGCAGATTTTCAAATTTCACAATGAAAATGCTGGCTCAGTGACCTCACCTCTTCACATGTTTATGTGACCTACTGAGCTGACTGATCTTTCTAGTTACTACCTTAGTTGTTAGTTCTCATATTTGAGTTGTTCAGGCTGAACGTGTTCAGCATTTGGGTTAAGTTTCAGAGCTCACAAAGCCATCTGAGTTACTTTCTGAAATTCCGAGTGCTAGTTTTCAAAATGTCCATTAGTAAATGGAAAGGGTCCTACGACAGTGGTAGAAAATATAACAAACCAGGGAACGATGACGAGCTAGACGTTTTTGCTTACGCCAACTAGTGTTATCAAGTTCTCCACCATTTCATATTAAGGTAAATCTTCACTGTAGATTATAGATATTATGTTTATGTAATTATTGGGCTCTCAATTCTAAGTGAAAATTTGGTTTTATTACGACATTTCAAGTGGATATTGTAGGGGAGACTTTTATTTTCTGTGGATTGCAAAAATAGCCTTGTGCTTCCCATCCAAAAAGTTATGGCCGATTTGGCCGTAAGATGGCGTGAAGTTGGCCGTGAAGCTTGTCGTACATCTGGCAACCCTGGTGGGAGTGTGGGGAGATATGATAGAAGTATTTAAGTGGGTGAAAGGAATCAATAAAGGGGATATAGATAAAGTTCTTATAATATCCGAGCAGGATAGGACTCGGAGCAACGGATTCAAGTTGGATAAGTTTAGGTTTAGGAGGGAGATAGGAAGAAACTGGTTCACAAATAGGGTGGTGGACGAGTGGAACAAGCTTAGCAACTTTGTAGTAAGTGCGGGAACTCTGGAAAGTTTCAAAAGGAGGCTAGATAGATTCATGGATGATAGAGAGTGGTAGTAACTCTCGACAGGAGCTGCCATGCACAGGCCAACCGGCCTATTGCAGACTCCTTATTTTCTTATGTTCTTCTTATGTTCACACTCAGGATGGGATGGAGAAAGGAAACTCACAATGTGCTCTCTGTATACATGTTGTATTGGATGTACAATGCAGCTTGGTGCTGGGAAGTGGCAACGTGGTTACAAGCGTGGTGTAGAGAGAGCTAGTTGGTGAGGATGCTCAGAGGAGGACAGCTTGTGGGTCGCCATGCTCGCCGGCGGGAGCGAGGGCCGCCAGGCAGCGGCGGAGGAGGAGGTGTAGCTTGCTGCGGATGTAGCTGGAAGAAGAGAGTGGTCACGAATCGAAAAATGTTAGTGACAGGGGGGAAGGAGGTTCAGGGGAAGAATAAAGGGAGGATTGAAGTGAATTTTAGGAGGAGAAAATAGATGCAGTGGCTAAACACCGCTTGCGTGAGGGAGTATAAGATGGAGGCAGCAGCAACTCGCCTGGACGCGGCCAGGAGGCGACAAGACAGAGCCAGGCTAGCGTCAGGTCAAGCGTCAGGTGCGTGTTGGGTTGGGCAATGGATATTCAGTGCTTGGTCGGCTTGATTGTGTGCGTTGGTTTCTTGTGTGGAGGTGATGTCTTGGTCTTCTTAGCTTGATGTCGATTTTCTTCTCACTCTCCTCCTCTTCTTGCTCTCTTGAAGTGTCCATTCGTTTGTGTTTGGGTCTTGTTGTTCGTCTTCCTTGTGTATTAAGTCCTCATAGGTGTGGAAGAAGTCAGAGACGGTGAGGTTGACCACGTGGGCGTACAGCAAGGAGGGCCTCTTTGTAGCTCAGTTTCTTCTCAATACGAGCCTTGGCTACCCTGCATTCCTCCTTCCATTTTGGGCAGGTCCGATCGGCGGAGGAGTGTGGGCCACCACAAGCAGCGCATTTTTTTACTTTGTTGGGGCAGACCGTGTAGCGGTGTCCGGGGCTGCTACACATGGAGCAGGTGTCCTCCTGCGCCTCACACTTGTTTACAGTGTGTCCATAGTGCTGGCATTTGTAACACCGTTTCGGTCTGCAGTAGGGCTTGACTGGCACAGTTACCCACGCCAGTTGAGCCTCCTTGGGTAAGGTGGAGTGGTGTCCGATGAGGGCAGTGGTGTCGGACAGCTTCTTCACAACTTGAAGTTGCCCCTTGAGGAGCTCACTCAGCTCTGCTTGGTCCATGTGGGCAATTTCGGCGTGGGAGATTACTCCCAGCTTCAGGTTGTCCCACATGTAGGCAATCATTTTAAATGGAATGCCGTTGATGTCTGGGATCTCCGCGAGCTGTACGGGCATGCCCTTCTCGGCGAAGGTGATCTTGATGTCACCATGGAGCTTTAGACGTTCCACCTTGGTGACCCCCACGATCCCATTAGTTTCAAAGAACTTCTGGAGAACTAGGAGGTTTAGTTTCTTGGGGCAGGTCGGGGTATCTGGACGTATCCGCGCCACGTTATCAAACTCGTAACCGTTCATGGTGAGAGAGGGTTAGAGAGTGTGTCACTGAGTGGTCGATACGATACGAAGTCTTTAGTTAAGAGGTGAAAGAAGATTATTAGGAGTTGAAGGAAAAGTGGTGAAACTGAAATACAGTAGGAGTAGAAAGAATCTGGGCTCAACCAGATCGCTTCATCTTTCTTATTGGTGTTTTGTCTTTGTTCTGCTCCCTTGGGTCGTCAGACCTTTGTATTAATATTGGTTTATTTATATAATGCTGCTTATTATTATTATTTGTTATTGTTGGAGTTAGTGAGCCCGCCCAGGTCCTTGTGTAACTGGGAGGGTAGTCACATTTTTTTTTTGAGGTGTTAGTTAAGTGTTAGTTGTGTTAGTCTAAAGGTACACTGTATGGAGAGGCCTGCCAGGTTCTTAGTGGAGCTGGTTGGTCACTCTCATCTTTATTCCTCTAGTAATGTTTTATGTGTAAATGTGTATATTGGGGCAGGAGGTGGTTCAATTACTTCTTCCTAGCTGATGTAGCTGGGAGGGTAATCACATTATTATTATTATTATTATTTTTTTTTTCGGAGTTAGTGAGCCCGCCCAGGTCCTTGTGTAGCTGGGAGGGTAGTCACATTTTTTTTTGGCTAAGATGTTAGTTCAATGTTAAATGTTAAATGTTAAATATTAGTTATGTTAGTCTAAAGGTACACTGTATGGAGAGGCCTGCCAGGTTCTTGTGGAGCTGGTAGGTCACTCTCATCTTTTATTCTCTCTATTAATGTTTTATATGTACAGTATATTGGGGCAGGAGATGGTTCAATTACTTTCTTCCTGGCTGATTTAAACCAACTGTGTTCTTGGAATTCTTCGTTGTCTATATTATTTATCCAGTTTTGATATGTTTCTGTGTTAAGTTCAGTCACTTTTTTCCAAATATTTACAGCTTTGTTGTGTATATCTACATTGATTGCTAAGAGTGGTCATCACGAGGTCAGGTCTTAAATAGCGGAGGTAGGCGTGGCTTAGTAGTTGACCTCCGTCATGTAAGGTGGCGCTGGTTGACCTAGACCACGAGGCATACACTGGGGAATTCGCGGGATCGGCTACTCAGCGACAAACAGCGTTTGTAGGGGAGAAATCCACTACAGGAGCTTGTCTGTGGCAGCGCCCGGTTGCCAGTCACCATCTGACGCTTGAGTAGGAAAGTCTGCAAGGAACCTGGATTATTATTCAAACCTCTCACAGAAATTAATATCGTAACGCATTACTGCGCTTTAACACTAAAGGTTTGTAAGCTCGTCTTCTAGGCTAGAATATACACTAGTCATCAACAATTAAAAATTAAGAGGTATATCATAACACAAGTTTGAAATAAAGTATATTTCACTAGCTACAAAATTTGATACCTTAAAAGCAGTGGTGGGCACAGCTAAGTGAAAAGTTAGCTTCGCAAACCGCTAATCCGCTAACTAAAAAGTTAACTTCGCTAACTGCTAATCAGCTAACTCAAAAGTTAGCTTCGCTAACGCTAAACCGCTAAAAGTTAGCAGAAGCTAACGCTAACCGCTAACGTTTATTATATGAATTTAGCTTCGTTTTTGGGGGAGGGGCCTAAAACCCTTAAAAACAGACCCAGAGAGCTAAAAATTTTCATATGTTTTCTTGTAGCTTAGACATAGAGCTTTCCAAAAAGGTATAGCATGCCAAGATCAGATGATGATCAAAGTGTACACAAATATTTAAATGAACGAATGAAATTAAACATTAGTTTACATTCAAGTTTCAACATACACTTTATAATCTTTATTTACTGTACGAAAAGACAGAAAGTATTAAACGAATCCAAAAACTATAGTACTGTATAGCATAGGTAGCAAATAGCATCATGCCTAGATCAGATGATGATCAACTTATCAAGGTGTACACTGTACACAATTTCACAAATAATTAATTTGCATTCTCATACAACCTATCGGCCTTATTCATTATTCATGTAAATATGCAATGCCAACCACACACGCATTATACCAGTGCATTTTTATATAACTTATTGTTGGTCTTAGTCATTATACCAGTGCATTTTTATATAACTTATTGTTGGTCAGCCACTCAGCAAAGCGTGCCTGACTGGCTTTTGGAGACACGCGCGGCTTCACACGCTTACAACAGACAGGAACAAACATGGATAAATTTTGTTAGCGGACTTAAAGTTAGTGGAGTACCACAGGGCAGTGTATTGGGCCCGCTGTTGTTTGTTTGTTTCATAAATGACATGGCTGACGTTGTACACTCCTCCATACAAATGTTTGCCGATGACGCTAAGTTATTTCGGGAAATTAAGAACCAAGCGGACTGTGAAGAACTGCAGAAGGACCTCTGTGGGCTCCAGGAATGGTCGAAGAAATGGCTGCTGAGATTCAATGTCACAAAGTGTAAGAGGATGCACCTGGGGCATACCAACGGTAAGGAGGCGTATCATATGTCCCAACGGGATGAAGAAACTGCACTAGTTGAGACTGAATGTGAGAAGGACCTAGGTGTGTATGTTGACAATGAGCTGAAGTTCTAGGGTCATTGCGAGAAGAAGGTAAATCAGGCAAATAATTTATTGGGTCTCATAAGAAGGTCGTTTAGATATCTAGACGGTCCGTCCCTCGTAACGATCTTCAGGAGTGAAGTGCTTCCCCATCTGGAGTACAGTACTGTCACCCCATCTGGTCCCCGAGATATGCTAGGGACTGTCAGTTGGTTGAAAATGTTCAAAGGATGGCCACCAGACTGCTGCCTGCACTTCGGCACCTCAGCTACCCTGAGAGATTGGAGCGCCTGAACTTGCCTAACTAATACTACAGACGGGCAAGGGGGGACCTAGTTGAGGTGTATAAGCATCTCAGGGGGCACTACTCAGTTGAGTGTCCTTACTTGGAGCTGGCAAACTTTTTCGGAATGAGGGTTGTAAACTCTTGGAACAATCTACCAGAGAGTATTGTGACAGAACCGAGTGTGAGCTCTTTCAAGACAAGACTTGACCAACACTGGAGCGGGTTCACACATCCTTGACCACCGAAGGGTCAAGACGTACCTGGCGCTCCTCTCGGAGCAGCCAGGTCAACTGTTAAGTTGGACCATACCAACCCCTTCCCCTGAACCCTCCTCCCCACCGGAATATCAACAAGTTCTCGCCAGAAGTTACAATTTCATTTAGGAAAGGAATAGAACCAGTGTTAAACAGAGGTGAACAGTGGTGAACAGTGCTTAAGTCAGTGAGAACAACTCAACAGTAACAGTCGTACCCAAGTTAACCTTCACACAGTGAGGTCCCAGGTACCCAGTGATAACGGCCCGTGATAACCAGCGATGTGTTAATCCGTCTACGATAGGAAGGCCTGGGACCAAACCTCACTCATATAACACCATCTGTGAGGGAATTACTACACCACATGTCCCTCATAACACCATATGTGAGGGAATTGCTACACCACGTCAAGTCCCTCATCACACCATCTGTGAGGGAATTACTACACCACGTGAGGACCCTCATAACACCATCTGTGAAGGAATTACTACACCACGTGAGGCCCCCTCATAACACCATCTGTGACGGAATTACTACACCACGTCAGGTCCCTCATAACACCATCTGTGAGGGAATTACCACACCACATCAGGTCCCGAATAACACCATCTGTGAGGGAATTACTACACCACGTGAGGACCCTCATAACACCATCTGTGAGGTAATTATACCACGTGAGGTCCCCCATAACACCATCTGTGAGGGAATTACTACACCACGTGGTCCCTCATAACACCATCTGCGAGGGAATTACTACACCACGTCAGGTCCCTCATAACACCATCTGGGAGGGAGTTACTACACTACGTGTTTGCTGTTCAACACGTACAATCCTACATTAATCTGTATGTTCACTGTATGTTCCTTTACCTTTCTCTAATGAAGGCTTTTGTTAAACCACCAATGTATGTAATAAGTCATTTATGTCCAATGTATATTTTCAGCCTTCGGGCTGCAGAACTTTTTCAATAAACCGTTAATTATTATTATTATTATTATTATACATTCAGGAGCCGGTGCATGCCCAGTATTTGCCAACAGTGCGTGACAGAGGAGTGACCGATCGCCCTGGCGGCTAGCGAGCCGATCTTTTGGTGAAGAAGATAAATGAAAAGGAAAAGTAATCAGAGACGTGACCGATCGCCCAAGCGGCTAACAAGCTGATCAGTGGCGAAGAGGATAAAGTAAGTAAAAGTAGATAACCCATGCGGGGGTCGGGGGGGTCCATCCTCCGTCAACTTATCTAGATTCGGGAAAAATAAAAATTTTCCTTGCGTTATTATCTGTGTTTTTTCTGTTGTTATTTCTGAAATGATTCATAAATTGATAGTTGTCCAATAAAAATTTAATAGTCCATCATTTTATCTTTAACATTTGTTTATTATTATAAGAACATAAGAACATAAGAAAGTGGGATACTGCAGGAGGCCGACTGGCCCATACAGGGCAGATCCCTTTCACACCCATCCCAGCACTTCCATGTGCCTATCCAACTTCGTCTTGAAGCTCCCTAGCGTCCCCGATCCTACTATAGCACTCGGTAGCCTATTCCACATATCCACAACTCTATTACCAAACCAGTGCTTGCCTATATCCTTCTGAATCGGAATTTATCTAATTTAAAGCCATTTGTTCTAGTTATTTCGTTATTACTGAGCTCAGAACATCTTCCATTTTACCCTTGTTAATCCCACTCTACCCATTCTGTACACACCTCTATCATATCTCCCTAACTCTACGCCTCTCTAATGAATGTGCCTGCTTTTCAGTCTTTCTTCATATGGAAGGTTTCTAATATTATGGATCATTTTTGCTCATTCTTTGTACTCTCCAAAGAATCTATGCGTCCATTCTATAATAAGGACACCAGAACTGAACCGCATAATCCATGTGTATCTATGCTAGGTAAAGTTTCAAGATAACGTCAGCAGTTCTGTTACTCACAGACCAGATATGAACCCAAGAATCCTGTTTGCCTTGTTGCGAACGCTAATACATTGTTTTCTGATTCAAGCGTTAAGCAAACAAATACACCTAGATCTTTTTCACAAACTGAGTTTTCTATTTCCGTGTTACCTAGTTTATACTTAACGTTTGTATTCGTCTTCCCTATCTGTAGTACCTTGCATTTATCAGTATTAAAATTCATTTGCCAGTCTACTGACCACTCATGTAAGGTATCTAGATCTCTTTGAAGGTGTTCAAAGTCACTGTCTGAATTTATCACTCTCCCCAAAAGCAGTTCTAGACTCTGTTATATTTCACACAAAGCCTGTTGATCGAGCTGATGGCGCCGTTAACCTCATTGGGAAACTGCCCGTGCCTCTTATGTGGTGTCAGTATCATTTTACCGAATCCAGCTGGTATGAAACGCGCGGTACATATATATACTTCATTTTTAGTCCATATAACACGCGGACTTTGAACATATAATCAACGACCTCACCAGCAAGGAATCGAACCCTCGACCTACTGGGTGGGACTAGGGAACGCTTACCGGCTAGGCCACAAGGACACTAAAAATATAAGGTTCCATATATATTTCATTAGCCCATAAAGCGCGCGGACTTCTACATATAATCAACAACCTCACCCCGCCAGGACTCGAACCCACGATCTTATGTGTGTGACAGGGGAACGTTACCTCTTGACCGATATTAATCTTAAGAAACGATAGATAACGTCCTCCTAGAGTTATGTAACAATGACTATAGTTTCTCAAGTTGGTCGACCGATATAATCTGCCCCAGACCGGATTTATCTGGTTCTTGCTCTCTAGTCAACACACACACGCGCGTGCTCTGTTGCCCGACACTTACGGAGTTCCCATCTAACAATTGAAGTAATTTACTTAAGCTGACTTACTCTACCCTAATCTATCCCAAATAATCCAAATTAAGCTAATTGGTTTAGGATTTTGTAATTACCCCCAAAGAATTAAAAGTAGTAAGCTATGTAAATTCGAAAGTACATTGCTGGAGCGGGTGCCGAATAACACCCTCATAGAACAAAAAATAAAACTAACAAAACCTCCTTGTTAAGGTGCAACTTAGAACGGAGTAATGTAACCTATTCGTTAAATAATTACTGTATATCATAATACGGTTCCAAGGTGCCGCCAATTTTTAACGCAAATTTTTAGCTGAGTTGATATGTGACATAGGTTGTACTGTAGTGTCGACTCCCAAGTTACTTGAATGTACCCTACATATCACATCACGTATATATATATATATATATATATATATATATATGCAAGTAAATCACTGTAGGTGCGCGTGATCTAGGTATATGCTGATAACCACAAGGAAAGAAGAAAAACGAAGAAGTCTTGTTTTTGTAATTCAGGGTGAGACTCACCCTGAAGATGTGAATTACACGAAAGCGCTTGGGAACTTCGTGTTTTCTTCTTTCCTTGTGGTTATCATATATATATATATATATATATATATATATATATATATATATATATATATATATATATATATATATATATATATATATATATATATATCATGTAGATCTACAATGAAAACGTGGATAAGATAAATCTTGATAAAATCACTCAGGGAAAAGGGAAACAATGGAGTACCTTAGCTTTCGTCTTTATTCAAGACATCTTCAGAGGCAACTGAATTACATGGACAGAGAGAGGCTTAAATATACAGGGTGACCTTATTAAACATGAGGTCAGGTCATAATCATGACATCCACTAATTCGCACACCAACACACGTAGAGGAGCTTAAGAGAATGGGCGACGTGACTAGCCAAGTTAAGTCAGGTAAAAAATATGGGACCCACTAAATATCTATCCTACATCTAGCTCCAAGGTTTTCAAAGCATTTTTAACTTGGGCCATTGACAAATAAATTTATGTAACATATTATCAGTTTTGTACTGACCATCACTAAGGTTTATGGAATTTAATTCCCTAATCAAACTAGCTTCAACCAGAAGTCTTTCTGTGACACATGATGATTTGTGCACTTCTAAGCTTTTTTCCCAATCAATGGGATGATTATTATTCCTAACATGAACGAACAGTGCACTGCTTTCAGATGCTGTTCTGATATTGTACTTATGTTGTTTGATTCTGAATTGCAATGCTTTCACAGTCTGTCCTACATAATTTCCATTACATTTGCTACATGGAATACAATAAACACTTCCATTTACATTCAAGGTTGGACTATTCTTGATTAATATATTGGTAATGGTTGAGTCATACTTAAAAATAACATTATTATTTAATAATTTAGGGGACTGAACTAACGGGGCAAATTCATTGCGATAAGGCAGAGTCAAAATATTCTTAAGTGTAGGAATTTGCCTGGTTTGAGTAGAATAAAAGAATTTTTTTAGCCCTTTTAAAAAAATGATCAACAAACACTGAAGGGTACCCAAGTTTTTGTGCAATGGAACGAATGTGTTTTAATTCTTCATCAATAAATTCAGCGTCACAAATACGCAAACATCTCAAAAACATAGCAGAAAAACTGATATTTTGGTAGACTCCAGGTGACTGGATAAAAAATGTATGAAACTGTCTACCTGTGTAGGCTTTCTGTACATTTTGGGGGGATAAAAACATCTGGTCCTACTACCCGGTCCCTCTGGGCAAAGTTTTTCAAGTTAACGCATGAGCAATGTGAAGTGTGACGTAGCAGTGACGTCTTTACCACTCCACCTGACTGCAGTGTTGCCAACGTGCCCTAGGCCCGCCGTTAATCGCTCCCGTTCGTTGGAGACGGCAGCAGTAGGTGACAGTGATGCTGACGACTTTCTTCTTGAAGACAAGTCAAAGAAGCAGAAACCTCAGAAGTCAGGGTCTCCAGCAGGGGCTACGGATCCCTCTCGCACCCCGTCTGGGGCTGTAGAGGGTGGCCTCCTCTTGTCATCGGGGTCCCCAAGTGAGCTTACATGTGGCTCAATGACCGACCCTCCGCCGACGATGGACATAAGGGATTCCCTTTGTCTCCCTGCCCCGTCGCGCCTTTGTCGTCTCGCCTTTCCTCGGGACTTGCCTCTGAGCACACGGACGACCTGGTTCTTCCGTCACTGCTCTCCACTTCAGGACTCAACACTTCGCCTCCGCCGAGATCCTACTGCCGTAATAGTCACCACACAAATGGACGAGACGGTACGCCTGCTCACTCAAGTGGGCTTTCCTGCTCCCCTGGGGGAGGTGATGCTGAATTTCACCATCATCACTCCAGAAACTCGTCGTACCAAGGTAATGGTTCGCCACGTACCCTGGGAGATCCCTATCGACAATCTTCGCCCTCTTCTCCCACAACTACTGGACATGGAACGCCGCATCAACCCGGTCTCCAAACGTCCATCCAACGAACTCATCGGTTGGTGGGTGGGCCCCCTCCCTCCAAAGGTGAATGTAGGACCTATTCACAACTGTCCTTTCGACCGATTTATCGGAACCCCGAAAATCTGTGGTCGTTGCCAATCGTGGAAACACCGCACCTGGGAGTACATGAGGATGGTCGCCTGCGGTTTCTGTGCAGGTCCTCACGACACAGTGGAATGCAAATCGAAAATTCAGAACAAAATCCCAGTTATTCCACTGTGTGTCAATTTCCATGGCAGTCACCACGCCTGGAATGCCAATTGCCCACAGCGTCCTGGCACTCACCCGGGGAAAACATACCTTGTACCACCGCATTCGTCTCTGACGAAGTCCCTGTCAACCAAACCTCACTCCTATCCACCACCGCCTCTTCCATCCACCAAGGATTTCCCATTGATCTCCTCTCCTCTACCATCCCCCCTATCACCCCTACCACCCATCCTTTCTCCCCTCCCTCCCTCTCCCTACCGTTCTTGAAACAAGGTCGTTGCCGGCCCTGCCACACAGTCACCACCACCTCCTGCCCACCTGGACCCCCGCTGTCTTTCACCAGCACCAGCACCTCTTGCTCACCTGAACCCTCACCGTCCCTCTCCGTCACCACCACCTCCACCTGCCCAGTCGGGCCCTCGGCAATCCTCGCCGCCACCTCCAGCTCCTGTACAGGTACACCAAGTTGGTTCTATGGAAACAATCACTCTCCGTCTGGATCGCCACTCCAAGCAAATCAACCTTCTCTCTGCCCAACTCGACTCGTTTGTGAAAACAATTGCGACATTGCAGAGGCAACAACAACTCATTCTGGACACCCTGACCCAACAGGGGCGCACTTTGCAAGCCCTGGTGACCCGCCTCCTTCCTTCTCCCGAGATGGAGGATCCATCCCTCGCTCTCCCACTCCTCCCTCTCCAATATCCTCAACAGAATTTGGCACTTCCTCCGGAGCCCTGTCTATCCCCACCAACTCCTCTCACACCGGAGGCCGTTCCCTCCTCTTCTTACAATGGAACATCCAGGGACTTAGACCTCGCCGGACAGACCTCGCCCAGTTTGTGCTCTCCCATCAAGTAGATGTTGCTCTACTTCAGGAAACCATCACAGACGATGTTACTCCACTCCGCCTCTCTGGCTATTCTGTTTACACCCTGCCTCGGTACCGTGGGCAGGCTCGTGGCCTCCTCACCCTTGTGCGTAACACCATTCCATCTGTTCGTCTCCCTTCACCTGACTCACATGGACCCCCGTCTGAATTACTTTCTGTCTCCCTTACTCTTGGTGACCGGACCCTTCTTGTAGTCAATGTTCATTTCAAGAGTGATTCTCTGGACCCCCAGGTTCTTCACGACCTCCATGATGGGGTTCCTACTATTGTTCTTGGTGACTTTAATGCCCACCATCCCACTCTTACTCCGGATCATCCCACTCCATGTACCCTTAACGGATCACATCTCTCACAGGTTCTTAATGGGGATGATGATGTTCGCTTTCTTTGTCCTGACGATCCTACTCACCTCCCCCATAGTTTCCTTGATGTTGGCTTACTATTGAACGGTCATACCTCCTTTCATCCTACCGTCTGCACCGAGCCTGCTCTGTATAGTGACCATCTTGCCGTAACTACCCATCTCAGGCTCTCCTTCTCTGCCCCGACATCAGCTCCTTATCGATATCTCAGTCCTTGATCTTTGATCAAAACTGCCTCAACCCAGAGGCCGTCGGGATTCGCAAGGTGGACTGCTATCCTTCACGGGGCCCCTATCGTTCCAGTCAATACCTCTTATGTATGGAATCGGATTACTGCTATACGGGGTACTCGACGGAGGCCTCCTCCCCACCCTGACCCCGCCTCCCTTGCTTGCTCTTTAATGGAGGACTGGGCACGAGCTTCCTCCCCTGAGGCACTTCCAGATCCAGTGCAGGAGGCAGTGCAGACTCGCATCGATGCGTCTGAGCCTGTTGTTCGTGCTGCTCTTACCTCCCCTGCCCCCACTGATCATCCCATCACACAGTTCGAGCTTGACAGTGCTCGTCGCTCTAGAAAAGACACCTCTCCTGTGGATGATCAGATAACCTACTCCGTCCTCAACGCCTGTACTAATATTCCTAACGGCCCCTTGCTTGCTCTCTACAATATGTCTTATGAACATGGGGTTCTCTTGTCCAACTGGAAAAATGCCACTATTATCCCCATCCCTAAGCCGGGAGATCCTGGGAAATATCGACCCATTAGTCTTACCTCCTGTGTTTGTAAGATGATGGAGAGGATACTCCATTGTCGCCTTCTTCACACCATAGGCGGCTTCCACAACTCCCTCAATGGTTTCACACAACATCGCAGCACAGCACACTCCATTGCTTCCTTTTATTGCAATCAGACTGCCCGTGTCTCCGTCTTCCTTGATATCAAGGGAGCCTCTGATACGGCTCAGCCTGCCCTCATTTTAGCTGAACTTGCGCAGTTAGGGGTTAAAGGGAGACTTCTTCAATGGATCGCCTCTTACCTCACTGGACGTCAGGCCCGGGTTCGTGTTGAAGGCTCTATATCTCCTGTTCAAGAAATGAACCTCGGCACCCCTCAAGGTGGAATCCTGAGTGCCACCTTCTTTAACACTCATGCACTCCATTGCATCTCTCCCGTGGCCGACAGAAGTTGCCCACTCAGGATATGCCGACGATGTCCTCCTCCAAGCCCCTGACTACCTCAGCATGCAGGAAGCCCTTGATCTGGTCTCGAGAGATTGTGATTCACTCGGTTTCCTTCTTTCAACTGCGAAAACAAAACCCATGTGGCACGGTCTTGTTGTACCTCCACCCCTTCTCTTATCAGGAACGCCCTTGGACTGGGTTAATGAGACAAAATACCTGGGTGTGTAGGTAACTCGCACACGTTGTCAGATCCCTGAAGTCCGCTATCTTCGAGACATATGCTTTCGGCGTCTCGCTCCCCTTTCTACCATGTGCAGGGGTTCCCTTGGTGCCACCATCCCTGTACTTCTCACCATGTACAAGTCCTTTGTCCGTTCCTGTGTCGACTACGCCGCCCCTGCCCTCGTCAACATTAGTCGGACTCCTGTCAACCGTCTCGAAGTTATCCAGAGGAAAGCTGCTCGTATCATCCTTGGGGCTCCTCAGTGGACACGCTCTACTTCTCTATATACCGAACTTGGTCTTTCCCCCTTACAGGCCAACTTGACTCCTGCTGTTCGAGGCCGACCTCCATCTAGAAGACAGTGGCGAGGGTCACTCATCCGAGCCCTTCAGGAACACGACCTCCTGCCTGATATTGTTGTCACCTCTGCTGTTGGTTCGTCTCCTTCTCCCTGGCTGGATTTTCAACCTGAAGTGATTGCCCTCGGTGGACCGCTCCCGAAATCCCACGTGAACCCTGATAATTCTCTGCAAATACCACCTCTCCAGGATCGCCCTCTGGTCCCCAGGTAGGGTCGTCCTCTACACTGATGGCTCTGTTGACCCCGCTACAGGGTAGGGCCGGGGCTGGTGTCTACATCTCCCGTCCTGACTGCTCTCAGAGTTTCTGACGGGGCCTACTCTGAAAAGCCCTCCTTGCTGCCCTTCTCGCTGAGGAAGAAGCATGGTTTCTGCCCCTTGCTTGTCTGCTGCGATTCCAGGTCTGCTCTCGACGGGATCGCATTTGGATCAGGGGAAAATAAGGACCTCATCCTCCGAATACGAGGGTTAACATCCACACTTCAGGATGCAGGCCGTCCTGTGACATTCCTATGGATACCCAGTCATGTCGGTATCTTGGGGAATGAGGCAGCAGATGGCCTTGGCAAGACTGGCTGCAACAAGGCCACACCTGACTACGTTGTTCCTCGAACACTTTTACAGATTTGGACCCAAATTCGCCGCAAACAGAGAGAAGCTCGGGAAGCAGCCATCCCCCTGGACTCCCGCCCACCTGGTACGATGTCCTCCGTAAACTTCCTGATCTCTCGTACGTCTACGGGAAAGGGTCGCGGAAAGGGGACGTGATTGCTGCCCGTATCATCATTGGGTATGACTTTGCTTGGGAGATTGGTATCCCCGCATCCCCTGAGCAACGCTCTTGTGCATTATGCAGAAGACCCGACAGCAGCACCCTTATCCACTACCTCCTAAGATGTCCCCACACACAACGCTTCTGTGACGCCTGCTGGAACACCACTCTACGACCCCCTGACAGAGACACGATGATCCTCCCCATACTGGCCAGATGCTTCTGGTGTTATTGTACACCTAGTGACAGCACTAGGATGCTATTCTGAGGTGTATGTATTGTCACACAGGCCTCAGCAAGGACTTAACCATGGCTTCCTGGCATATTTATTTACAAGCAAATTCTATTGAAATATGAATGGCTAGGTTATATAAAAATGTAATCTTTATGTACCATTATCGATATCCGTCAAATAAAAGGTTTTACTGTATATATATATATATATATATATATATATATATATATATATATATATATATATATATATATATATATATATATATATATATATATATATATATATATATATATATATATATATATAACCTCACTAGCCAGGACTCGAAGCCTAGACCTTATGTGTGACCAGGGAACTCTACCAACCATGCCACAAGGACACTAAAAGCAATCCTAGACTATGTTATACTTCACACAAAGCCTGTTCATCGAGCTGATGGCACCGTGAACCTCCCATTGGGGATTGCCCGTGCCACTTATGTGGTAGGAGTAGCATTTTACCGAATCCAGCTGGGATGAAACACGAGGTGCCATATATACTTCAGTTTTAGTCCATATAACACGCGGACTTGAACATACTGTATAATTAACGACCTCACCAGCCAGGACTCGAACCCTAGACTTTATGCGAGTGATAAGGGAACGCTACCAACCATGCCACAAGGACACTAAAAGCAATCCTAGACTATGTTATATTTCACATAAAGCCTGTTCATCGAGCTGATGGCACCGTGAACTTCCCATTGGGGATTGCCCGTGCCACTTATGTGGTGGGAGTAGCATTTTACCAAATCCAGCCTGCGTGTTATATGGATTAAAAATGAAGTATATATGGTACCAGCCATTCACCACCAATTCTTCTTCTCGGCAAGACACCACATACTGTCGGGATCCCTCCCTTATCTTTAACCTTCCCTAACACCTCCCTATACCTCTTGAAAAGTTCCTCACTCCGAACCTTTCCTATGTCGTTACCTCCTACACTAAGACACACTACTGACTTGGTACCCTCCCCTGACAAACCCCTATCTATCCTCTCAGATACATGCCCTATCCCAGTCCCAGGAAAACACACCCTAGTCCTACGTTTCCTATCACTTGCACAAAAAGTCCTATCTAAGAACCTCACCTGGCTGTCCCCAACTACCACGACCTTACCACTGGGCAGGGTTTGAACAACTGCCCTTTTCTCTCCTGGCAAACACGGTCCTGCCTCTTCTTTTCCTCGCCAGCTTCCTCCAACACTTGGTAGGGGTTACTGCACTCCACACCCTGGTCAGCTTTCCTGAGTCTGACCCTAGTCCCCTTGGAGACAACCATTCTCCAGGTGATTTCGAATAGAGCTTTAAATTATATCTTGCGCTTGTGAGACCTCGCTTTGATTACGCAGTTCAAAATTTGGTCACCGTACTGCAGAATGGATATAGAATCCCTAGAAAGAATTCAGAGGAGAATGACAATACTTGGAGTGCCGACCTGACCTTGGAGTACCGACCTGACCCTTGGAGTACCGACATGACCTGGAGTACCGACCTGACCATTGGAGTACCGACCTGACTCTTGGAGAACCAACCTGACCTAACTCTTGAAGTACCGACGTGACCTAGCTCTTGGAGTACCGACCTGACCTAGCTTGGAGTACCCACCTGACCTAGCTCTTGGAGTACCGACCTGACCTAGCTTGGAGAAGGACGTGCCCTTAAGTGCTCGTGTTAGTGACCATAGGAAATGGCCGCCGTGGATCGTTGTGTTGTGGGGGGAGAGGGACGGTGAGTGAGGAGAGGCGACCCCCTGGCCACTCTGTTAAGTCATCTGGAGCAGTTGAGGAGAGAGATAGTCGTTTTAAAGGGGGAAAACGAAGCCCTCAGGACTGAATTCCTTCAGGTGGGTGTCGTGCCTAGCAGGACACTTGCGAAGGAGGGTCAGGAGGAGCAGGGTGGAGAGGGGTTGTCTCCATGGGGACTAGGGTCAGACTCAGGAAAGCTGACCCGGGTGTGGAGTGCAGTAACCTCTACCACGTGTTGGAGGAAGCTGGCGAGGAAGAGAAGAGGCAGGATGGTGTGGTGGCAGGGGAGAAAGTGGCAGTTGGGGACAGCCAGGTGAGGTTCATAGATAGGACTTTTTGTGCAAGAGATAGGAAATGTAGGACTAGGGTGTGTTTTCCTGGGACTGGGATAGGGCATGTAGCTGAGAGGATAGATAGGGTTTTCTCAGGGGAGGTTACCAAGTCAGTAGTGTGTCTTAGTGTAGGAGGTAACGACATAGGAAAGGTTTGGAGTGAGGAACTTTTCAAGAGGTATAGGAAGGCGCTAGGGAAGGTTAGAGATAGGGGAGGGATCCCGATAGTATGTGGTGTCTTGCCTAGAAGAGGAGTTGTTGGTGAATGGCTGTCAAGGGCAATTGCTATTAATTGCCGACTGGAAAAACATTGATAATTGGCAACCATTCTATGGCAACGATTATCTGTACAGTCGTGACGGAGTACACTTGTCTCGCGCGGGGGTAAAGACGTTGTCTGCATTCCTGGAGCTTGAAATTTTCATTCCAAGGGGTCACCAATTGTGGCGTACTGTATGTGGCCAGTTGTCAATTCTCTTTATTTCTCTATTATCTCTTTGTATGGGCACACAAACGTACGTACATGTAGATACCTTCACTCAGGAATGAGGTAGGATAGAAACTCACGATGCGCTTTCTGTATATATATTGTTGTACAGCGCAGTGCTTAGGAGTAGCTAGGTGAGGAGCTGTGAGAGATGTTGCTGGTCCAGTGGCCGTATTTATACAATTTACGAGGATCAGGATTTGGGATGCGTGTGGAGCGAGAGCTAATCACAGAGGAGAATGCCAGAAGTACCCAGCACTCTGATCCTGGCGTTGCTACGTGTGCGTCCGCACTGTGGAGTAGGTCTACCAGCGTCGCTGGATGTACGCTGATTGGCTGGTAGGCGTGCGGGAGCTCAGTCATCAGTTGGAAGTTGTAGGGGAGAAGAGCCACTACACTGCCTTGCCATATGGCAGCCTCGGGGCAATGTTGCCACATAACACGTGCAGTGTTGCCACGTAATTATATACATAGGTGCTACTCGGCACAGTAGCTTATATACAAGGTTGCTACTCGGCACAGTAGCTTATATACAAGGTTGCTACTCGGCACAGTAGCTTAGATACATAACCTACACTAGGGAGTAAAATTGGTTACTCAGGACAAGGGGTAAAACAGGACCAGGGAAGGGTAGGCTTAAATGCATACTATACAAACAGTAGGAGCGTTAGAAATAAAATAGACTTGCTGAGAGCGGTTGTATGTACCGAGAAAGTAGACGTCATAGAAATCACCGAAACTTGGATGAATCTGGCGAATAAGAACTTTTTATCTGAGTATCACATAGAAGGGTACAACCTTTTTCACAAGGACAGGGAAGGTAAGAAGGGGGAGTGGTCGCACTCTTCATCAGGGATACATTAAAATGTTGTATTAATAATTCAATAAAGCGTGAAATAGGAACCGAGTCTGTATGGGTAGAAATTGCGAAAGGAGGGGGAGCTGGTGGTAGAGCGGTACCGTTCTTGCCTTGCAAGCAAGATGTCACGGGCTCGATTCCCGGGCCGGCGGAAATTGTTTGGACACTCTTCCTAGTCCCCTTGGTCCCTGTTCACCTAGCAGCAAAGTAGATACCTGCTGTAAGTTGAAAGTTGCGAATTCGTATTCAGGGACAAGTTGTTGGAACTTCCAATAACTTGCTTCGACATAAAAACCATTGACAGAGGCTTCTACGCCCTCGACTCTTCAGGCTTCTACGCCCTTAACTCATAAGACATAGGCAAGCATGAACTTAGCATGCTTCCCTGTTGGGCGCTGTAAACACTTCTGCACTTCACCTTGCACAAGGATGTAGGGGGGTGCCCAATAAATGGAAAAAAAATGCGAAAGGAAGAGAAAAACTAATTATGGGAGTGATTTACAGGCCCCTAAATCTTGGGAAAAAAGCAGCTCAATTCATATGGCAGAAATGAGTAGGGCAGCAAAATACAAAAACCTGTGCATTATGGGGGATTTCAACTCCAGAAATATTGACTGGGACAACATTATAGGTGACTATGAATCTGAAAACTTCCTAGACACATTAAAGGACAATTTTTTAAAACAACTAATTACAGAAACTACTAGAGGTGACAATATATTAGACCTAGTATTAACAAATAAAGAAAATATTATCAGAGATTTCACAATAGGGGAAGAACTAGGGAACAGTGATCACAGAGAAATCAGGTTCACCCTAAATTGGGAAACGAAAAACAATGACAATATGGTCAGAATCCCAGACTTTCAATCGGCGGATATGAGGGGTTAAGAAGGTACCTAGGTGAGGTTACCTGGGAACAGTCAGATCAGACCCCGGTAGGAATGGGTGAGGTCACCAGCAACACAAAAATTTATCAGACTATGATATATTCACTAGTATACTACGTAAAGCACAGGAACAAAATATACCATACAGAAAAATTAGATCAAACAAGAATGAGCCAAGGTGGATGACCATAAAACTTAAACATGACATAGGAATAAGGAAAGGGATTTGTAAGAAATTAAGGGAGGGGAGGAGCATCTCAGAAATGGGTATAATGAACTATCTAGGGATGTTAAGAGAAATGTAAGGAAGGCATAGGGTGACTACGAAATCAGGAAAGCAATAGAATCCATGGCGAATCCCAAGGGGTTTTTCCAGGTATATAATGTCATGGTCACGTTGACTGCTAGTCTGTTTTAACTCTAATGATTCATATTATACTCCATGACCGCAAAACATGAATGGGTAGCTGGTTAGCTATCCCTAAAAGAAATGCGCTTTTCTCTCCCCAACGTTTATACTCATGATCCCTCCCAGTAAGCCCCGCCTTGTGAAGGCAGTTGTCACTACGTTTTTATTCCACTTTCTACTGGCAAGCTCAATGTTGAATTAGTTTATGTAAATCAACTCAAGTAATTCGCCAGACCTTTGTCAACTAAGGGTCATCTTTGAATGTGTAACAGTTGGTTTGTTTGTAATTTCTGTTATTGCGTGAGATAGCCACGTCTGGAAACTCACGAGTATATAACCAAGGGTGAGCGGGAGATCAGCCTTACTCGCCATGACGCTTCCCTCTCCAACTTTGTTCTACAGGTATGTAGCAGTGTTCCCCAGCAATTCAGTTTGATTTAGTCAATTGTAGTGAATTATCAATGTTCATGTTGTAACAGTGGGATTGTCATTCACCCAGTGTGAGAAGTAATATAAAGTAAATGTCGTCTGACGTTGCGAGACGAAGGATTTGTTGTGATTGTGTTGTCCATGTTTCCTCGCCGTGACGCTTTCCTCTCCAACTTTGTTCTACAGATCCAGGGTGGGCTTATTTGAACATTCACCGATAGTCCCGGAGCCAGTAGATGTCTAGCGTAATCAATATTTGGTCGATGGCGCTGATTCGACAAGATTAACTTGCTTCAGTCCGCCTCATAGAGCTGGACCCCAGACTCGCCATGTGTCGGAGTACAATCGACCATCACAGCAGTCGGCAGTGTTACAGGCGCCAGTGTCCTACCCTGGGACGCTCCCTGGAAGTTATATGTCCACAGTGTTGTTGTATGTGCTTGGGGATAATTAATTGGAAATAATTATCCCAAGTTGGGTAGTGGACCCATGTATGAGTTGGGTTTAGTAATAACGTGTTGTGTGTTGTGAGTGCATCTCATATGCACTACCAACAGTTAGTAGGGGGACCATATGTAAGTTGGTCATGTATGCAATGAAATGTATCACCAGTAATGTGGGTGAAGTAAGTACCCACTTGGATTGGCAGTTAAGAGAAGCCAAGGAGTTGTCATGTGTTTATATGTAATGTGAGAGAAGTCAAGGAATTGATCCTTGTAACTGTAATGTAACGTAACACCAGTAAGGTTGTGTGTAGTAAGAGTATAGTATCTGAGTAATTTGCAGTTGAATAAAGCGGAGGAGTTGCACCTTGGAGTTGTATGTTAATAATATATTTTCCCCACTTTGATTCCATATTAATAAAGCTGTTCTAACAGTATTTTAGGAGTATTCATTTCTCCCACAGTATTCCACCTTCATTTCTGTCCAAGTGACTTGATATCAGAATTACCATACCCATGTGTCCTAGACCCTCGTCATGCTACCAAAAGAACTGAGGTTATGTAGTAACCATTGAACTGAAGTAAGTAGAAAGAACAATTGAAGAACTAAAACAAGAGAGTATAAGTATGAATAAGACACAAGGGTGGCCATGTGAGTAGAGAAACCGCCGCCCTTACAATAAGACATAGGTCAAGGACAAAGTGGGGCCTTTAAAGTCAGAGAGAGGGGAAGTGATCGATGATAGTGAGAAAATAAGCAAAGCATTAAACAGCTACTTCTTATCAGTCTTCACAGAAGATATTCACAAGGAAATGCGGGGTGGAACTGATATTTAGGGGAAATGAAGAAGAGAAATTAATGGATATCACTATAAAAAATAGGATGTTCTTAAGAAGATAAATAAACTAAAGAAGACAAAATCCCCAGGGCCGGATGAAATTTTCCTTCGAGTTTTGAATAAGTGTAAGGAACAGATTAGCTGACCCCTCGTAAATTTATTTACAAAATCATTAGACACCGGAGTTGTGTCAGACTTGTGGAAACAGGCAGTTGTAGTACCCATATTCAAAAAGGCAGACAGAGCATCAGCGTCAAATTACCGGCCGATTAGTTTGATGTCAGTAGTGGGGAAATTTCTTGAAACATTTATAGCAAATAGAATCCGATCGCATTTAGAGAATAACACATTAATCTACGACTCTTAACATGTATTTACAAAGGGAAAATCTTGTCTAACAAATCTGCTGACGTTTTTTTTAGGAAAGTCTTCGAGGTAGTAGGTAATGACGAAAATTATGATGTTATTTACTTAGAGTCTTAGACTTTAGCAAAGCGTTTCACAGAGAACCGCATCAGAGGCTTCTGAGAAAAGTTAAGGCTCGTGGAATCGAGGGGAAAGTTTTAAATTGGATAAAATCATGGCTCACCGATAGAAAACAGAGGGTCAGCGTAGATGGTGTTAAATCTGAGTGGGGCTGTGTAACAAGTGGGGTTCCCCAGGGGTCAGTACTGGGCCCACTCTTGTTCATAATCTACATAAACGATCTAGATACTGGGATCAGCAATGACACAAGCAAGTTTGCGGATGTCACCAAAATAGGACGGCATATTAATTCAGGGCAAGATGTAAATGCACTACAGGAGGACTTAAATAAACTGCAGGAGTGGTCAGAAAAATGGCAAATGATTTTCAACACCAGCAAGTGCAGCGTACTTAATATTGGAAGAACAAATACTGTCAATGTATTCAATCTTAACAACAACAAGCAAGAGAAGTCGACTTGTGAAAGAGACTTAGGGGTACTTGTAAGCCAAAACCTACGGCCTAGAAAACATTGTGTTAATGTTCGAAATAAGGCAAACAGAGTATTAGGCTTTATATCTAGAAGTGTAAGTAATAAGATTGCCGAGGTCATACTGCAACTATATCTTGCGCTAGTCAGGCCGCACCTCGATTATGCTGTTCAGTTCTGGTTCCCTTATTGTAGAATGGATATCAATTCACTGGAGTCGGTGCAGCGAAGAATGACGAAAATGATTCCGGGACTTAAAAACCTTCCATATCAAGATAGATTAAAGAAACTAAACTTGCATTCCCTAGAAAGACGAAGAGTGCGTGGAGATATGATATAAGTATTTAAGTGGGTGAAAGGAATCAATAAAGGAGATATAGATAAAGTTGTAATGGCCCCTGTCTCATCAACAGAACGTATTATATAAATGGGTTCTTACATCTGATTTATATTCAGATTCACCACCTGTAACTTTCCACTAACTATGAATAAGACATGAACTGATCACGTGAAGGGTAACTTTCCCAAGAGGGAGAAGCCCATATGTCAGCATCTATGTAAGCGCGCACTAGTGCGATGCCTTAGTCAGTCACTCACACCAACTTTTATCGAACGGACGTTGATTCACGTTTATATACATAAATGCCGTCCTCTTTCTCATTCACTCATAAATAGTGGAACTTACGGTTGATATACACTCAGGAATTATAAACATAATACTTTTATAATAAAACAAGAAACTTCAATTGGGTTTCGTTACCAAAAGCCCAATTATATTATATGTGTACCAACCTGGTTAACTGGGGAATTAACCAACGTAACAAAGTTCTTATAATATCCGAGCAGGATAAGACTCGTAGCAACGGATTTAAGTTGGATAAGTTTAGGTTTAGGAGGGAGATAGGAAGAAACTGGTTCACAAATAGGGTGGCAGACGAGTGGAACAAGATTAGCAACTTTGTAGTAAGTGCTGGGACGCTGAAAAGTTTTAAAGGGAAGCTAGATAGATTCATGGATGATAGAGAGTGGTTGTAACTCTGGACAGGAGCTGCCATGCACAGGCCAACCGGCCTATTGCAGACTCCTCATTTTCTTATGTTCTTATGTTCTAATCCCGGACATTAGGAACCTTGAGTACAGAGACAGGTTAAAGCATCTTAATTTGCACTCCCTCGAGAGACGTAGAGTGAAGGGCGATATGATTGAGGTTTATAAATGGAAGTCAGGGTGAAACAAAGGTGACATTACAAAGGTACTCAAACTATCCAACCAGGAGCAAACTCGTAACAATAGTTTTAAATTAGACAAATTTAAATTTAGGCGCGAAATAGGTAAGCACTGGTTTGGAAATAGATTAGTGGATGAGTATAACAAGTTACCAAACATCATCATTAACTCGAATACGCTGGATAGCTTCAATCATAGGTTGGATGGATATATGAGCGATAGGGGTTAGATGTAAATGGGACTGCCCAGTATGTGCCAATAAGCCCTCTGCAGTTTCCTCCATTCTTATGTTCTTATGTTAAATCTGTAGTATAAGCTCGGCAGTTGCAGGCGCTCCAATCTCTTGGTAACCGTGGTTCCGTAGAACAGTTACCTCTCTGGTGGCCTTCCTTTGGACATTTTCAATAAATTATCTCTGTGAGCGTCCCACCATGTGAGGTGACTACCAGCTATAATATTCCACTGTGAACTTGTGGATTCCCAGCATACCTCCCCAAAGGAGTAGGAATAAATAAGGAAATGCTTGAGACACTCCGCGGTCGTCACTGGGAGCGACCTATAATGCCAGGCGCAGAAATAGTAAAGGTATGTCTCTGGGTGTAGCTCTCGTCTCTACCCACCGAGGACGGTGTGCGAACGAGGTGCCTGATATGTGTACCTAGAAATTACAAGGAGTCCCATACTTGCAGGTGTGGAGTATAACAGGTGTGGTGAGCTGGTACTACAGGGAGGTGAGATGGTGTTACTATGTATGATGACCTCAGGTGCTATATCCCATACAGGTGGAGCTGTCCGACGTGTTGAGTGATATTGTAAGAAGGGTAACCAAAATCATCGTTGTTCTTTTGAGGAAGGCCAATTCCATTGTATTTTTTGTTACAGTATAGTTTATAAGGAATAAATTAGTTAAGAAATGTTATGGTTTCACCCTTCTTTCCCCTTATCGATTTGGTCAATGAAAAACCCAACCCAATGCCTAGTCCACTCTGCACTCTACCTAACAAGCTACATACTGCCCAGAGGGGGTCTGGTGGCAGCAACCCTTAAAATTAAGACTATAGTTAAGTTTTACCATTGGAATTAGTGACCCCAGAATCTGGCAGTATACCACGTTGTTCATTCCGAACTAACAGGATGTGTTTGATAATATCTTAATTTTGGATCTTGTCGAGTGTGTTATACTATGATCTGTATTGGCAATTAAGTAATATAATGAGTGTGTAATGTTGTAATCAAGAAATTAATATCTATTTTGCTATATGTAAAGTAAGGCCTAAGTGGTCCAGTCTGGTCTGAGTGTAATTAATTAACATCTTTCTCACTCCATATGTTAATAAATATTGGATAAGTAAACTACAAGTATTTTACTTTTATCCTCTTCGCCACTGATCGGCTTGTTAGCCGCTTGGGCGATCGGTCACGTCTCTTTTCATTTATATTCTTCACCAAAAGATCGGCTCGCTAGCCGCCAGGGCGATCGGTCACCTCTCTGTCACGCACTGTTGGCAAATACTGGGCATGCACCGGCTCCTGAATGTACCTGAACCCGCTCCAGTGTTGGTCAAGTCTTCTCTTGAAAGAGCTCACACTCGGTGCCGTCACAACACTCTCTGGTAGATTGTTCCAAGAGTTTACATCCCTCACTCCGAAAAAGTTTGCCCTCACGGTTTTCTGGACTTGCGGCTTCTTCAATCTTGAGCTGTGACCCCTTGTGGGGCGAGCGTCCGCCAACTCCAAGTAAGGACACTCAACTGAGTAGTGCCCCCTGAGATGCTTATACACCTCAACTAGGTCCCTCTTTACCCGTCTGTAGTATAAGCTAGGCAAGTTCAGGCGCTCCAATCTCTCAGGTTAGCTGAGGTGCCGAAGTGCAGGCACCAGTCTGGTGGCCCTCCTTTGAACATTTTCAACCAACTGACAGTCCCTAGCATATCTCGGGGACCAGATGGGGTGACAGTACTCCAGATGGGGAAGCACTTCACTCCTGAAGATCGTTACGAGGGACGGACCGTCTAGATATCTGAACGACCCTCTTATAAGACCCAATAATTTATTTGCCTGATTTACCTTCTTCTCACACCGCTCTATTTCTTCTACCCATTGGTAATCAGAAAATAACTAGTAACTCACGTGCCTAGAAACTCGCTAACACGCTACATAACAGTTCTTTAAGATATATTATATTCTAATAAAAGTCTGGGTGGTGGCAGGCTACCATTGTAAGTATAAGTGTTATAATAAGAATGACATGGTTTCCCAGACTAATTCACGGTTTAGAATATAACTACCACAGGATATAATTGAGAGAAAAAAGGACTGAGAATAGAAGAATATAAGTATATAAATATATTGAAGAATAAAAAGGATAAGTATATGAAATAGCATAAAGTAAGGAAAGTCGCCCCTTACAACCTCATGTAATTTATCCCCAAGCGTGATACCCCTTCTCTCAGCTGCCTCTTCGAACTATCAAAGTTTGCCCTTCTGAAATCTGGGACTTTAATGGAATTTTCCTTGAGGTTGCCCTGAAATTCTAATTGTAATCTTATTTCTTTGAGATCCCTGTTAGCAAGTTCGTTCCCCACCACGACATTACTAATGAGGTTTTCTCTGTTTGACAGAACTAAATTGAGTACATTATTACCCCGGGTGGGTTCGGTTATATGTTGGCTTTGGAAACAGTCCTGGATTGTTTCAATAAAATCCTCTGATTCTGAGTTACCCATAAGGTCAATCCAATCTATTTGGCTAAAGTTAAAGTCGCCTACTATACAGACTTTGCTATGTATGGAAGCCCTGCGCATTTCATCCCAAATAAGTTGCTCATTGGGAGGTCTATATATTACTCCTGTGATTAATTTTTCTCTACCATTGATTAATTCTATCCAAATTGTTTCGGTATTCATCTTAGTTTTTATTTCCTTATTTATTTCACACTTCAGATTATCCCTGACATAGATTGCTACTCCGACTCCTTTCCTAATCTGCCTATCGGTATGGAATAATTTGTAACCTGCAATTTGGTATTCGACAGGTAACTCACATGAGTCTAAGTTTATCCATGTTTCGATAAATGCTATTATATCGATTTTTTCCGGACATCAATGCCCTGATTTCATCCATTTTGTTTTTCATACTCCTACTGTTTGCGTAATAGACATTTAAGTTAGTCGTGTTCTGAGTCCTCTCTTTGACGCGTTTAGGTTTTAACTCCCTGCCTAATTTAGTTTTGTCACCATCCCTAGCACTATTTCTCTGTAACCTTTCGCTTTGTTTACCAGCTCCCACTCCAGCCTCCTCCACCCCTGTGCTCATATGTTCCCCTAGCAGTTTAAAGACTTCGAACATCTTTTGAACTGACCTCTCGAGAGATCCAGCCAGGGTTGCCACCCCAGCCCTGGACAGATGTACCCCATCCCAAGCATAAAGGTTCCTTCTGCCGTAAAAGTTGTCCCAGTTGTCAACGAATGGGACTGATATTGACTTGCAATAACTGTCAAGACGGCTGTTGACACCAACTACCCTTGACAACCATTCACTGCCAACTCTCTTTCTAGGCAGGACACCACATAGGATAGGGATCCCTCCCTTCACCCTAATACGTTCTATAGCTGTCTTAAACTTATCAAGGAGCTTGTAGGGTTTCGTGATATTATGTTGTCTAGCACTCAGGATGGATGGAACTCTAAGGTGGTGGTTTTCTTATATAATATATGTTATATTATGAGGGCCTGAGCTGCCACCATTTATGAGGGCCTCTGTGTGTCATTAACAATTCCTTTTACTCTCATACTTATTACCATTGGTAGCGTGACGAGAGGAGGCTCGCGGGTAGATGTAATGATAGTATCAAGCAATAGGGAAGAAATAACGGTAAATAATAGACACAATTATACAAATACAAAATATATTTAAACATGAATATGAAATTAAGAGAAAGAATTTATTTGTACCAACAGACGAAATCTAGTACTAGGCCCTCAGGCTCAACATACTCACACCACTACTGGGTGGACATACTCAATAACACTTCCAACCCTACTGGGTGGACATACACAATAACACTTCCAACTCTTATAGTCACTTAGCACCATAAAGACCAGGGCAACTGCCACTACCACCTTCAGTCGTCAGGAGTGATACTCAAGCAACAGCCATGGGGTCCAGCCACCATGGAGTACTTTCCGACGAACTCTGGAGATCCCAGTGGATTAATCCCACCACACAAATAGCCCTACGGAGTTAGACACTCATCTACCAATGATGGGGGCTGGTCGTGGTGTGTGGCTTGGTGATCCGGGGTCACCTCGCAGGCCGAGCGTTAGGGCCAGACGAGCCAGCTATGGGGGCCATAGGTAGTCTGAAGTGTCTGACGGCTGGGTCTCACGAAGGTAACTGATCCTACTGGACCTCGGACATCTCCCCAGACATAGTGGATACAACATCCACGCTACAGACACGGCCTAGGCTGCGTTAGGGACCTGTATGGGTGAAGGGACGGGCACTCACTAACGGTAGAAATGCCCGCGGGGCCCTCACTCAAAATAGGCCAGGGAGTCCACCTACTTCTATTCCGATGAATTAATTTACTGTACACTCTGACGTTGAAACTGAGACTATGAACTCAGTTTCATTCCCTACTATTATCTTTACTAACAATGCTCTGACTCAGCTATCAAAAGCAAAATTAAATTGATTACAAAGGGTTGGATGGCAACAGGACCCAACACATAGCGTCTGCTACGAAATCCGTGGATTATATTCAAAGTTCCCTATAAACAAAGACGGGGAAACAGAGAAAACGGGGGACGTTTCCACTGGGGGACTTAGAAGGTTTTGTGGACGTTTGAGCGTAATATGAATCCTTAAGGTTTTCAGGTTAGCCATTATCACGATCATGACAATATGGTAGACAGTCTGGTGCTGGAGATGCCGTGTGGTGAGGAGCTGCTCAGTAGACACGTTCGGTGAGTAGCGTGTTGAAGGAGGTAGATGTGCAGGAGCTTCGTTAGAGAAGATGTTGCCTGTTGCTGGCCTCCAGGTTGAATGAGAGCGGGACAGCGAGGAGCTTGCTTGGAGGAGGTGTTGCGTGTTCAGGAACGTAGAGTAGAATGAGAGAGCTGGTTGGTGAGGACGCTCAGAGAAGGACAGCTGATGGGTCGCCATGCTTGCTGACGGGAGCGAGGACTGCCAGGCAGATGGAGGAGAAGCGAGGGCCGCCAGGCAGCGGCGGAGGAGGAGGTGTTGCGTGTTCAGGAACCGAGGCCAGAATGAATCTCAATGGAGAGACAGAGCTTATATACACAGCCGCCGGAAGTAAACCGTGGGAAGTCGCCGGTTTCTCGACTCCGTTGCTAGGGAAGACGTGGCTGGTTGCTAGGATACTGTGGCATCTGGTGACGCCCCCCCCCCCCGGGGCCGCTCGTTTGGTTGCTAGGGAAGACGTAGCAGGTGGCTGGTTGCTAGGATACTGTGGCATTGGAATGCGGCTACGCAGTTGCAGGGGAGACGTCCACTATAAGCTTCTCACTCCTACACCGGCCAATGTCATTGCCTCCTGCACGAAGGCAGATAATGGGTTTGTTCCCAGTACCAGACAAGATATTGTCCATCCTGTCAACTATATCCCCCACCCCAGCTCCTGGCAAACAAACTCTCATCCTATTTTTATTTTTACCACTTGTATACTTGTATACTGTCTGTATAAAATTATTATTATCAAAGATAGCTCCTTATGATCTATGTTTAAAATAACTTTAATATAAGATTACCGACCTTGCCTGCTTGTTACAACAGTGATTCCGTGCGTTTTACTATCCAACGACAGCACCTATTGGCAGGGTATCTCTCGACTTTAGCAAAGCTTTCGAACAGAGTCCCCCATGAAAGACTAATAAGAAAAGTGGAGGCTCATGGCATTAAAGGAGATATTCTAAAATGGATTAGGGCGTGGTTAGAGGAAAGGAAACAGAGCGTGAGCATTAACGGCACTAAATCTCATTGGAGCAACGTTACTAGTGGAGTTCAGCAAGGCTCAGTACTCGGACCATTATTATTTATTATATGCATAAACGGAATAGATATCGGCGTAGACAGCAACATAGGTAAATTTGCTGATGGCACTAAAATAGGGCGTGTAATTAAATCTGACGAGGACTCTTCAAAACTACAGGAAGATCTAAACAAATTTTTTGAATGGTCTGAAAAATGGCAGATTAAATTCAATGTGGCCAAATGTAAAGTACTCAGTATAGGAGATGTAAACAGGGAAACCAAATACCAGATGAACAACGATGTTATTGAGATGGGCTTGTAGGGGTATCGAGATATTAATGTTGTCTAGCACTCAGGATGGAAGGAAACTCTAATGTGGTTTTCTTGTATAATATATAAGTTATATGATAGACAGTCTGGTGCTGGAGGTGCCGTCTGGTGAGGGGCTGCTCAGTAGAAGACGTTCGGTGAGTAGCGTGTTGAAGGAGGTAGATGTGCAGGAGCTTCGTTAGAGAAGATGTTGCCTGTTGCTGGCCTCCTGGTTGAATGAATGTTAACAGCATGGAGCTTGCTGGAGGAGTTGTTGCTTGTTCAGGAAGATGGGCAGAATGAATCTCAATGGAGAGACAGAGCTTATATACCCAGCAGCAGCCGCCAGTCCTCTATGAATCATGTTGGGAAAACCCAGAAAGTTGCCGGTGACTAGTTTCGTTGCTAAGCAACCGTACCATCTGGGGACAGCTCTCGCTTGGTTGCTAGGCGACGGCACGTTGGAATGTGATGCGTAGTTGTAGGGGAGACGTCCACTGCAGGCTCGCCGTGCTTGGCCTGTTCCCCCACCCACAACTTCTTGGACTGCCCCCGCCTTGTTATTTCTGCATCCACCCCTGCCCATATCCCCCCAGCAGAGCTTAAGAACATAAGAATGGAGGAAACTGCAGCGGGCCTATTGGCCCATACTGGGCAGTCCCATTTCCCAACCCCTATTCCTCATACATCAATCCAACCTATGTTTGAAGCTATTCAGCGTATTCGAGTTAATGATGATGTTTGATAACATGTTCCATTCATCCACTACTCTATTTCCAAACCAAAGTATACCTATATCGCGCCTAAATCTAAATTTGTCTAATTTAAAACCATTGTTACGAGTTCGTTCCTGGTTGGATAGTTTGAGTACCTTTGTTATGTCCCCTTTGTTTAGCCCTGACTTCCATTTATACACCTCGATCACATTGCCCCTCACTTTACATCTCTCTCGAGAGTGCAAATTGGATGCTGTTCCCATCAGATTCATGTCAACTCGTACCTAATTACGAGATAACTCATACTCAATTTACGACAGTTCGTACCCATTTTATATATATATATATATATATATATATATATATATATCATGTAGATCCAGAATGGAAATGTGGACAAGGTTGATTTTAATACATGAATAGCAATGTGTTTAAAAAAGTGTTTATTGGAGCTTAACTTTAAAAAGAAATAATAAGAGTAAATACGTCTGCGCGCGAGGAAGAGCGTTAATATTGGGTGACACATGTCGTTACGTTTTTATGCTTTTCCATATTTTGTTGACTTATGGCCATTTTAAACGTTTACATCGCCCAGTTTATAAATTGAAACTGCCAAATCCATTAGCCTGAATTCTATAAATTGCAATAAAGTTATTCTAAACCACATAGTGTGAAATATGTACTTGTAGTGCAATGTTTGTGTGCTGGAATAACATACTTATGTAATGAGATGCAACTATTTTAAAGACTGCATTACATTTCCCTATTAAACTGCACTTTCCTACATTATTTACATATTTTTTTTTGTAATCATAGATAAAGCAAAAATGCATGGTATATATACTAATAGGTATGGATTATCTCTTGAATTGGGTGTAAGTAATCTTAGGTACGACTCATCTCGTGAGTTGGGTACGAGTTATCTTGGGTACGAGTTGTCTTGGGTACGAGTTATCTTGGGTACGAGTTGTCTTGGGTACGAGATGACCCCAACGGTACCCGTCACCCGTGCAAATTAAGCCTGTCTCTGTACTCAAGGTTCTTAATGCCCGGGATTAGACTTGTCTTTCTCCTCTGAATTCTTTCTAGGGATTCTATATCCATTGTGTAGTGAAATATTTTGATTCGTATATATGTACAGTGTACAGTATAGTCAAGTGGAAGCCATTCGCAATTTGAATACTGTACAAAACTTCACCTATCCTAAGTCTCTGTAGCTGTTGTAGATGGTCATCAACAACGGGAAACCAATAGATAGCCCTTAGAAAACTACAGTATTTAACAAAAAGATACCTAAGTTTTATTTCAATATTTACAAACGTACGCACAATTTACTTCTTGTACATTATTATTAAAAGCTTAATGATAAAACTCGAATATTTTTTTCATTCCTGCGAAAAAAAATTCAACACCTGTTATTATATCCATATTATAAAAATTGTATATTGACTTTATAATCTCCTTATGGGTACATTTAAAATTTATATACAATAGACTGCAATAATACCACAGCTTACTATTAATAGTATCAGGTAACTATGTTAATTTTGAATGATAAATAGTTACAATTTCTCCGTAATATAACCATGAAGCACAATCCATACCTCTTATTTTCCGTCATTATCTTGGTGTGGCACAAAGGTGTGGAAGTCTGCATTATATTATTTGTCCTCTGATACCTATATATCAGGCACACATAAAATAATTTACACCCTGTAGTTCTTGAGCACGTGAAATATTTAATAATATTTACAGATAGGAGATTAATGGCGGATGAGAACCAGAACGAGTTGACACTGCCTGAGCTTCACCTTCCTCCTGGCCTCTCAGCTGACACTGTAGCCAAGGTAACAATTCCTATATATACTACAGTACTTATAATTTTATATGCTTATTTGCTTATTTGTAGTGTACCTTTATTTTTATTCAAATATTTGAATATGGCAATACTCTGGAACACTGACACCTGATAACCAGCAATCTTAGGAAAAATGGTGAACACTCAGTAAAGTACATGCACGGTAATCACTAACAAAGGTATTAGTGCAGGAGACGGTTAACAGCCGAAGTTACTCATGGATATCTTTCATAGTTTCCACAGGTGTTATTTGGACGATAGGTAGTTTTTTTAGACTAACACCAGAAGGATTTGATAGAATAGTACAAAACTTTATGGAAACATAATTTTCAATTTATTAAATAGATAAATGGAAGCGAGAATGCACAGAACATATTAGAACTTGACCTAACCAACTTAACCTTAAGCATCCTACCGTTCTCTGTTAGAAAGTAAAAAATTTATTTTCTAGTGTATTTGTGTGTTTAGACCGAATATGACCTTCATTTCTGGCGGAAATTAGCCGGGTTTTTTAATTTTTTTCGTTGGACGTTTTCTGAAAAAAAAAATCATGGCAAAATACACCAAGAAACACTAGAAAAACCTAACCTAACCTAACCGACTCTCGCCATATGATGGAATCACCTATTTCTTACCTTATTGGCCTGGTTCTTGTTCGTCGTTGGATTCTGAGATTCTTACACAACGCCACATATGTTGGTCTTTGCGATATTTACATTCAGTCTTGCTCTCAGTACACTTTACTGAGGTTGGAAGAACAACATGCAATCGAAAAATGCTACAGTTTCTTCGTTTTTTTCCCCAAAACTCGCAGAGTGCCATGGTCAGAACTGAAGTTACTGAACTTGAATTTCGAAATATGAGAGACCCAAAATAAAACTCGAATTTGATTGGGCCAAATATACCGCGAATTAAAACCAAAAATCATTTTAAATGGTTTCAAAAACAAAAACGCTTTTGATTGGCCGCGTGACGTGTACGGGAACGCATGCGCGTGATGATTTATGAAGGAGACACAGGAGACACGCAGTGTTGGAGGAGAGGCAGACGATAATGGCGGAAGATTAATGGAAGAAAATAGAGAAAATTTTGGATAAGCTATCTCCGTTATTATACATTTCCCTCGGTAATGTAATAGATGAAAATTATCTTATAATTAGACGTCTTATTCGAATATGATAATAGATTAGTGGTAGGAATGAACGGTGTGTAAACGCAATGATACCTAAAAAACGATACAACAACTTTTTACTTAACTTTTTACTTAACATTATTCTTCTCTATCTTCAGTCATAAATCACCTGTAGTGGGCAGGCATGAAAGAGGACGGAAAGGTGAATTTATTGTAAAGCACCGGTCTTTCTCTCGTTGTTATTAATGTGTATTTCGTAATGTTTTGACAATTCTAAAACATTTTTTCGGTAAATTTATAGTAGTTCACACAACACTGTTAGAAAGTCAAAACGGTTTTTCTACTGTTCTTTTGTGTGTTTTGATTGGTTCCGATCTTGATTTCCGTTGGAAATTGCCTGATTTTTTTTAGTTATCGTCCCCCCCCCCCGCCCCCCCACTTCTACCCCAATAAGAATGGGGATCCTGTTGGGAGCAGAGTTTTTTGTGGGGGAGAGAAACAAGCATTTTCCGACAAAAATCATGGCCAAGTGAATACAAAACACACCAAAAAGCACTGGAAAAACAAATAAACCTAACCATTTTTTGGATGACCTGACCTATCCTATCCTGACCTAACCTAACCTAACCTAACTCAACTCACGGTGTTTTTACGTAATCAGACTCTCACCATATGAGGGAATCACTGTTATTTCTTAACTTATTCCGAACTACAATCCCAAATTCGAGTAGGCTTGGGAGGTGGACCCTCAACGTGAATCTGATTGGGAAAAAATAACCGTGAATTGTAAAAGCAGAAACTACAATTAATTTTAATTGGCTTTTGATTGGGTGCGTGACGTATACGGGAATGTACGTGCATGGCTATTTATGAAAGGAAGATTAATGGAATTAAATAAAGAAAGACTTGGCACTTGCTATCTCTGTTATTATACGTTACCGACGGTAATGTAATCAAAGAAAATTATCTTAGAATTAAACGTCTTTTTCGAATATGATAATAGATTTGGGGTAGGAATGTTATGTGAACTACTATAAAAATACCCATTTTTCTTCTATGATATTTCTGCTGGAAATTAAGGATAACCAAGATATTTTAATTTTTCAATATTACAAGTATTTGATTTAGTCAGTCACAAGTGTTGCCATGTCTTGTTTACTTTTGGCAGAGAAGGTCTGACCCCCCATCATGCAGTGCTTCTTCCCCGTCTTTGCTTCATAAGAGTCTACATTGCATGTGCTGGGAGTGGGGTGGGAGTTTCTTATTGGCTATAGCAATAGGAGACTTATTATTGGCCGAGAGTTTTTGTCTTGACCAATGAACAATGTGTGGTTTCTTCAGGAGCGAAGTGCTGTGCTGACATTGTGGTAAAGATTATTTTACGTCAATTGCCGAGTTTCATCACAAAAATAGTGAGGAAATTTCTTTTTTTAGAAAACACAGTGTATTACCGAACAATGTTACTTGTCCAACCTGATTCTTCTTTAGATTAAAGTAAGATGTAGGGGAGTGAACAAAGGTTAGGTTAGGTCAGGTCAGGTTAGTTTAGGTCTGGTTTTGTTGGTTGGTTGGTATTTATTTATGTGATTTACTATGTATGTGATTTACTTGAGAAAAAAACTTTTTCCACTAAGATTGTTGGGTGGTCGGTAGGTGTATATATATAAAAAAAAAAAAAAAAAAAATAAGCGATTTCGGCGAAATGAATACATGTACAGTACTCCTCTTTATCGGCGGGGTTCGTTCTGTAGACTGACGACCGATAAAGAAACCGTCGATACCCGTGATGGTACGTAATTTTTCTAACTCACGTCAATCATACCGACAGTCTCCACCGTCAATCATAGGCAAGTTGCTAGAAATCAATTATTGCTACAAAAATCAGAAGCCACCTTGAAACATTCAACTTAATTCATTCTTCTCAGTACGGGTTCACCCAGGGACGTTCTTGTCTCACAAATTTGCTTAGCTTTTTCTCAGAAGTATATGAAGCGGTAGATAATGATAAGTCATATGATATAATTTATTTAGATTTCAGTAAAGCATTCGATAGAGTCCCTCATGAGAGATTGATAAGGAAGGTAGAAGCACATGGAATAGGTGGATCATTATTAAAATGGATTAGGTCATGGTTAACTGGTAGGAAACAAAGAGTCAGCATAAATGGATTAAAGTCAGACTGGGGTGCGGTCAAAAGTGGAGTTCCCCAGGGATCTGTATTAGGCCCTCTGCTGTTTGTTATATTCATAAACGATCTTGATTTAGGCATAACTAGTAGGATTAGTAAATTTGCAGATGATACCAAAATGGGGAGAGTGATAAATTCAGACAGTGACTTTGAACACCTTCAAAGAGATCTAGATACCTTACATGAGTGGTCAGTAGACTGGCAAATGAATTTTAATACTGATAAATGCAAGGTACTACAGATAGGGAAGACGAATACAAACGTCAAGTATAAACTAGGTAACACGGAAATAGAAAACTCGTTTTGTGAAAAAGATCTAGGTGTATTTGTTAGCAACGACTTGAAACCTAGAAAACAATGTATTAGCGTCGCAACAAGGCAAACAGGATTCTTGGGTTCATATCTAGGTCTGTGAGTAACAGAACTGCTGGACGTTATCTTGAAACTTTACCTAGCATTAGTGAGGCCACACATGGATTATGCGGTTCAGTTCTGGTTCCTTATTATAGAATGGACATAGATTCTTTGAGAGAGTACAAAGAAGAATGACAAAAATGATCCATAATATTAGAAACCTTCCATATGAAGAAAGACTGAAAAGCTTAGGCTACATTCATTAGAGAGGCGTAGAGTTAGGGAGATATGATAAGGTGTACAAGTGGGTAAGTGGATTAACAAGGGTAAAATGGAAGATGTTCCTGAAGCTCAGTAATAACGAAATAACTAGAACAAATGGCTTTAAATTAGATAAATTCCGATTCAGAAAGGATATAGGCAAGCACTGGTTTGGTAATAGAGTTGTGGATATGTGGAATAGGCTACCGTGTGCTATAGTAGGATCGGGGACGCTAGGGAGCTTCAAGACGAAGTTGGATAGGCACATGGAAGTGCTGGGATGGGTGTGAAAGGGATCTGCCCTGTATGGGCCAGTCGGCCTCCTGCAGTATCCCACTTTCTTATGTTCTTATGTAAATGTACCTTTAAGCATTAATGCGTTTCCTTTACACATAACCTTAAATAATAGTGTATAAATAATAATATAATAAGTGGACAAAAATACTAGCAAACTTACGATTTCATTTATTGAAGTGAACATCGGTCCTTACAGTAAACAATACAGTGTACAGTATATACAAGTGTGATGATTGAGGCTTATTAAAAGCCTGACCAGTCAGATGAGTATGATGAGTCAAGGTCTGCATCTTCTTGAGGGGTGTGGGCAGGTACTGCGTCTTGTTGTTGTGAGGTGCCGGCAGCTTCTACGTCTTGTTGTTGTGAGGTGTCGGCAGCTTCTGCCTCCTGTTGCGTAGCTCATACCGCTGTCGAGTTGTTTCAGCACTTCATTCTTCTCATTCAGCGTCAGCACTCGTCTTGCCCTCTTAGGTTTAGATCCATAGGGAGCAGCAGGTCGTTTGGGAGGCATGGTGATATAAGTTGATGTGATGAACCACCAGCAAAAGTTGAAAATCAAAGACTGTTGCCCACGCGGCTTGGCTGATGTCTGTGTTCAGGGAAGGCGGGCCGCGGGTAGACGCTAGTCACGCCACTAGTGCCGCTTAGCGGCGAAAGTACAAACAAGGCCCGCAGAGTTCAAATAAAGCCAAAATAAAAATCCGTCTAAATAATCCGTCGATAATCGAAACCGTCGATAAAAAATCCGTCGATAAAGAGGGAGTACTGTACTGTATAAGATTCGTTCGAAACTCATCAAAACCATGTTTTTAATATCCAAAGAAAGAGCGGTGCTTTTCTATAAATTTACCAAGGGAAATTATAGAGTAAAACACACAGTAAAAACTGATTATATGGCAGTAATGTCATGTCTGCTTCACTTTCCTCTCTTTTTATGCCCTGTGCAAATCCCTTTTCCCTCCTTTTTTTGCTCATATGGTTTTTAATTTTCTTCTGTGTATAAAGGATGAGATTCAATCATTGACTTCTTCCTCAAGGGCAAGGAGAAGCTAGCATCTTATTTTTAAATGGCGCCGTATTTGGTATCGTATCACAAGTTATCTGGACTTGTGGAGCATCAAGACTGTCTGCAAGAGTTCATCTGTTATCATGGACTAGTTGGGAGGATGTGCAAGTGTTCAAAGTGTGGCAGAGAACTGACAGTGAACAAGACATTTTTTTCAACGCTCATTTTCTTACATCTGCACAAGACATGAAATTATGGAAATTATCTAGGACTTCACAGCCGCTGATATTTCAAAGAAAACAAATTTTAAAATGCTGCAATTTCACTGTGTTTTATAGTGGACACAGTGCTATTATAGTATGCAGTGCTACTATATTATGCAGTCCACCAAGCGGGTGCTACTGTAGTATGCGGTCTACCAAGCTAGCGTTGGTCTACCGGAATATTTACACATAGCGTCTATTAACCCATCCTAACTTAACCCAATATATTTTAACCTAACTTAACCTAATTTAAATTAACCTAATCTAACTTAACCTAACCAATGTTAACCTAACCTACCGGGATATTAACACTGTAGCGTATATTAACCTAACCTAACTTCATCTAATATATCTTAACATAACTTAACTTAATCTATCTTAACCTAACCTAACTTCATCTAACCTAACTTAAAGGTTAATTTAATGGATGCTACAGTGTAAATATCCCGGTAGACACAACTCCAGGTCGGTAGACCACATACCGTAGTAGCACTAATGATTGGCTGTGTACCATTGCATCACGCCAAGAGAGAAAAAAAAGTGTACACCTGACAAAATAGTGCTCACATATTTGTTGAATTATATACCAAACGAAGCAATTAACATAAGAATGAGTATTATATCAGAACTCACTGATGAAAATATAGTAAGAATACAAACATCAAAACAAATAACGCGTCGGCTGTGAAGTCCTTGATATTAGCCCAAATTACGCTATGCTGCTTCAAGAAAAATTATTTTACTGGTACCTGATATCAAAGTTAAGTAAGGGGTTAGGAATTTTGAAAAGGTTATGTAGGTAGGTTTGGCTAGTTAGGTCAGGTTATGTTAGGTTCTGTACATTAACGTTTCCATTTTCGCGCTTAGTACTATACGTACAAATAAGATCTCCGGAAATTTTGGTGCAATTAGTGTATTGAAGTTATTTATGCTGCTAACCATCTTCTCCACCATTACCCTAACAAAAATAGGTTCTTATGTAATTGATTTGTGATTTAAAAGAATATAACCTTTATGTCTGGCGAAAATTAATATTTTTGGAAATATGACCCACTCTCACTACCTATGACACTGAATGCACAAAGTGGGCAGGGCTATGGGTATGAGTGCACAAAGTGGGCAGGGCTATGGGTATGAATGCACAAAGTGGGCAGGGGTATGGGTAAAGATTCAGTAGAAAACATAAATGAAAAACACTAAAGTAAGTACAGTACTATAGTTATTTCTTATGTACAGTATTTGATGTTGATTTAAAAGAATATGAGCATTGTTTTTACTATATTGGAATATTTATGGATATATGACTCATTACCAATAACAACAATAATGAATTCAGAAAGTGGGTGGGGCTTTGAAGATGAGGGAAATTGTGGAGTAAAAACAAATAAAACACCAATCAAACCTTTGGCAACCTAACTTAACCTTTCCTAACATAAAATAAGACCTAAATTACAATAGCATACCTTATTTAACTTAAGTAGGAGGATAAAGTGAAGCCGCTTGTACTGCCTCGTAACGATCTTCAAGAGTGAAGTGCTTCCCCATCTGGAGTACTGTCACCCTGTCTGGTCCCCGAGATATGCTAGGGACTGTCAGTTGGTTGAAAATGTTCAAAGGAGGGCCACCAGACTGGTGCCTGCACTTCGGCACCTCAGCTACCCTGAGAGATTGGAGCGCCTGAACCTGCCTTGCTTATACTATAGACGGGCAAAGGGCTACCTAATTGAGGTGTATAAGCATCTCAAGGGGCACTATTCAGTAGAGTGTCCTTATTTGAAGCAGGCGGACGCTCGCCCCACAAGGGGTCACAGCTCAAGATTGAAGAAGCCGCAAGTCCAGAAAACTGTGAGGGCAAACTTTTTCGGAGTGAGAGTTGTGAACTCTTGGAACAATCTACCAGAAAGTTTTGTGACATCACCGAGTGTGAGCTCTTTCTAGACCAGATTTGACCAACACTGGAGCAGGTTCAGGTACATTCATGAGCCAGTGCATGCCCAGTACTTGCCAACAGTGCGTAACAGAGACGTGACCGATCGCCCAAGCGGCTAACGAACCAATCAGTGGTGAAGAGGATAAAAGAAAAAAGAAAGAGAAGTAATGCAAAAATTTTTTTTGGTGGTTTGTTCTGCTTGGGGGGATGTGCAGATCTCCTTCCCCTGATTGGTCAATGCTGATTATGTGAAGTTATGTGATTGAGAATTGAAAATAATATACATAAAAGTGGCTGCAGTGACCTTAAATTCTGCAATTTTTTGTTATCTGATCCTGACTATATCATATACAGAAGTACAGTAGTATACAAGTACTCCTCGACTTACGACCTACTCGACTTACGACTACCCGGACATACGACCGCCGCAGTCGTATAAAATATTTTTCAAATTACGTATTTTCGAGTCCTGACGTTAGTGATCGCGCTGTGTACTGACAAAATTATCATTTGTAATTTCCTTTAAAATGGCTGGCAAGCGTAAAAGTGAGAGTTCTCGTGGTGCTGAGAAGAAAAAGAGACACCAATTTTAGATTTTCTATGTATTGTTTTCGCATTTTCGACTTATGACCAATTCAACTTACAACCTGGTCGAGGGTCGATGGTGTAGTTCAACGATTAATTATATTGGTCAGTATCGGTATTGTTACTTACCATCATATTATTTTAAACTTTGCTGTGAGAGGACATCACTAACATTCACATGGTACAGTACTGTATAGTATTCTGTTTTGGTGACTGTTAAGTGATTTTTATGACTAAATTGCTTTGCTTCTGTTGTTGTGAAGACGATGTGAGCAATGTCTGTTGAAAATCTTTTATCATTCTTCTGCTCTGTTTTTGTGACTGTCGAGTGAAGCTTGACATTGTGAAGCTGTGTGGGAATCAGAGTGACATCACTCCATCTTCAATAGTCCCCTTAGCCTTGAAGGGGATATGTACTGATAACCAAGCTTGTTCTTAATGATGTGGTGAGTGTTATTTAATTGTGTTGTAGGTATAGTATTACTGTAGGAATTTTAATTTTGGTGATAAATATTGGTTGTGAATGTATCCAAATGAACTCCATGTTATAATGATCCCAATTTACGATATTTAGACTTGTGATGGGTTTTCAAGAATGCAACCCCATCATAAATAGGGGGATACCTTGGAGAACCTTCAAAGCTACATGGGATTTTTCCATTATTTATAATTGAACATCCTCCAAAGCTATACAGTATATTTATGCCAAAAACCCTTTAGAAATAAGTACAGTATCCTTATAACTTTCTGTTGTCTTCCCAAAGTGTTGGTATTGAATGGCATTAACATGCAGATAAAAATGCCTGGTTTTACAAGATAAACACGCAAAAACAAGAAGAGAATCACTTAATGGTCCTCCATTGGTAAAATAAGGAAAGTTTTTTGGTAATTAAGTCAAAATTTAAGTTAGGAAAGGTTAGGGCAAGTTCTCAAAGGATTGATTGCCTTTTTATGTGTTTTTACCTCACAATTTCCCTAGTCTTCAAAGCCCTGCTCACTTTGTGCAACCATTATCATTGCAAGTGGTTGTGGGTTGTATCTCCATAAATAAACAGAATCTATTTTTATTTGATTCCTGTTTATGTCTACCCTGTGGCCTTTCCTTACCTCACTATGTTAGGGGCTCTTTTTTCACATTTCATATTTATTCTTTTTTATTCTCTTTATTCTTTCTTACTTATATACTTGCTTCATATCTATATTTTCGATTAATCTTTTACTTTTACCCTCTTTGCCACTGATCGGTTTGTTAGCCACTTGGTCATGTCTCTGATTACTTTTCCTTTTCATTCATCTTCTTCACCAAAAGATCGGCTCGCTAGCTGCCCGGGCGATTGGTCACGTCTCTGTCATGCACTGTTGGCAAATCCTGGGCATGCACTAGCTCCTGAATGTACCTGAACCCGCTCCAGTGTTGGTCAAGTCTTGTCTTGAAAGAGCTCACACTCGGTGCCGTCACAACACTCTCTGGTAGATTGTTCCAAGAGTTTACAACCCTCATTCCGAAAAAGTTTGCCCTCACAGTTTTCTGGACTTGCGGCTTCTTCAATCTTGAGCTGTGACCCCTTGTGGGGTGTGCGTCCGCCAGCTCCAAGTAAGGACACTCAACTGAGTAGTGCCCTCTGAGATGCTTATACACCTCAACTAGGTCCCCCCTTGCCCGTCTGTAGTATAAGCTAGGCAAGTTCAGGCGCTCCAATCTCTCAGGGTAGCTGAGGTGCCGAAGTGCAGGCACCAGTCTGGTGGCCCTCCTTTGAACATTTTTAACCAACTGACAGTCCCTAGCATATCTCGGGGACCAGATGGGGTGACAGTACTCCAGATGGGGAAACACTTCACTCCTGAAGATCGTTACGAGGGACGGACTGTCTAGATATCTGAACGACCTTCTTATAAGACCCAATAATTTATTTGCCTGATTTACCTTCTTCTCGCAATGGCCCGAGAACTTCAGCTCATTGTCAACATACACACCTAGGTCCTTCTCACATACAGTCTTAACTAGTGCAGTTTCTTCATCCTGTTGGGACATATGATACGCCTCCTTACCGTTGGTACGCCCCAGGTGCATCCTCTTATACTTCGTGACATTGAATCTCGGCAGCCATTTCTTCGACCATTCATGGAGCCCACAGAGGTCCTTTTGCAGCTCTTCACAGTCCGCTTGGTTCTTATTTCCTGAAATAACTTGGCGTCATCGGCAAACATTTGTATGGAGGAGTGTACAACGTTAGGCATGTCATTTATGAAACAAACAAACAACAGCGGGCCCAATACACTGCCCTGTGGTACCCCACTTGTGACAGGTACAGATGACGATTTCGTGCCATTAATCACCACACACTGCTTGCGGTCATGTAGAAAGTCTTCTATCCACGCTAGGACATTTCCCCGAATTCTGTACCCTTCCAGTTTGATTTTCAGCCTTTCGTGGGGTACACTGTCGAAAGCCTTGGCAAAATCTAGGTAAATATTGTCGATGTTACCACCCCGTTCCAGAATATGGGTCCAAATATCCAATACCTTGAGCAATTGTGTTAAGCAGGAGCGCCCCGGCATAAAACCGTGTTGGCAATCTTTTACACGGTTGTTTCGTATTAGATGTTCCATTGCGGCATCTCTGATAATACTCTCAAGTACTTTACATATTATGCTGGTCAGGCTCACGGGTCTATAGTTGTTCGTGGAGTGACGATTGCCCTTCTTGAAGATAGGACTCTCATAAGTCACTTTCCATTCACTGGGGACCATTTGTTCATCCAGGCATTTACAAAACAGGATCTTCAGGGGCTCTGCAAGCTCGTTGCACAGCTCTCTCAGCACTCTAGGATGCACCATGTCAGGTCCAGGACTCTTATGGAAATTTAGCCTGGACAGTTTATTTCTAATACCCTCTTCTGTGAACACAATGTGGGTCAGTGTTGTGTCGAACCGTCTGTCCTTAAACGCAGGAAGGCTAGTTGCATCCTCTCTTGTGAACACCGAGGAAAAGAAGCTGTTCAATGCCTCAGCTTTATCCTGGTCAGAATTTGCATAACTACCATCCACCAGCCTCAGGTCTGATACTCCTACTCGCATTTTCAATTTCTTGTGTACTGTATATATATTAATACAGCTGTAATTTTATATTCTAAGTCTTTCTCTCTATAAGTATCTACAGGTTGACAATCCTTTATCCGAAATCCTTGGGGCCAGAGGCATTTCGGTTTTCGGAATTTTTCGGTTTTCAATTTTTATTTATTTTTTATTTTATTATTATTATTATTATTATTATTATTATTATTATTATTATTATTATTATTATTATTATTATTATTATTATTATTATGTGTATTAGCCCACCCGGGCATAGATCACTGATCCACATTGGGGCCTGGGGGTCGAAAATATAATAAAAATAATAATAATAATAATAATAATTCATAGGTCTAGGTTGTGTTTCTCACTTCATATCTTTTTTTAAATCTTGTATTTCTTTACTGTATTATTATTTTATTATTACAGTATTATTGTTATTATTATTATTATTAATTTTATTATTATATTTTATTATTATTATTATTATTATTTATTATTATTATTGTTATTGTAATCATTATTATTTTATTTTGGTGTATTTTTATTAAAAATTTTATTTGCTATGAATAATTATTATTATTATAATTATTATTATTACTATTACTATTACTATTACTATTTTTGACCCCAGGCCCCGATGTGGGCCAGTGATCTGTGCCTGGGTGGGATAATAATCCCTGTTAAAAAAAAAAAAAAAGCCCCACAAAAAAACGTTCGGTTTTTAGAGCTTTTCGGTTTTCGGAATTTCGGATAAAGGGTTGTTAACCTGTATCTTATATTTCTTTGCTTATATTTTCTAAGTCAATATTCTTTTCTATACTTTACTCCTTCTGTCATATATATTATTGTATTTTCTGAATTTTATGTCCTTACTTTCATTTATAACCTGCTTTAGTTATATTCTATACCATTGGTAGGTTGTGGGTATTAGGCAGCTACCAAACAGGGAGGTACTACTGCCTGGGAAGATATTGGAAGCATAATGTGTTGTCTATGGTAGACCATGCTGCCACATGGCATCACATAAATTGTGACAAGTCTCAGGTTGAATCGGCTGCTTGTCCAATTAACCAGTCCGTTCACATATATTTATATTTGGGTTTTAAGTAACGAAACCCAAACGGTAGTTCCTTGTTTTATTATATAAGGTTGTATATATAATTCCTGAGTGTACAGGTAGTTCTGCTATAACGCGATAATTGTGTTCTTGTAAAATATCGTGTTATAGAAAATCGCGTAATAGAAATAACAGGGCTTATGGAGAAAATAGGGTTAGGTGCAGATTACTCGAAATCGAAAAAATTTAGTAGTTAGCCTAACACAAAGGATAGCACAGTCTAAATAAAGGTTACATTCATATCTATTAATGAAATCATACAGTAAATGTAACACTTTACCTTGAAAAAATATGAATGTAACTTGATGGGGGAGAAGGGTGATTTTGAGGTTGATAACATCGAGCTTCTTTTCAAGTGTTATATCCTTTCTTTTACGATCATCACCGGGAATTCTATCACCAGAACGCTTCTTGGAGATATTCTTCTTTACCATATTCACAATTAATACCACAAAATTGGAGAAATAGTAAGCAAAAATCGTGTTATAGCAAACAAGCGTTCGCGTTATACAAATATCGTTCCTAATTCATAAATCGTGTTAGAGCAAATTCGCGTTATCAAAACACGCGTTATAGCAGAACTCACTGTATATCAACCGTAAGTCTCACTGTCTAGGAGTGAATGAGTAGGGGACGGCGTTTATGTATAATAAACGTTAGGTCACGTCCTTATGATATGAGTTGAGGTGAGCTACTGAAGCTTAAGGGCATCGCAGTGCGTGCTTACAGAAATGCTGAGCTATGGGTCTCGCCCTCTTGGGTGCGTTGCCCGCTCATGTGTCCATATCATGTCTTACTCATAGACAGTGGAAAGTTACAGGGTGGTGAATCTGAATATAATATCAGATGTATTGACCCATTTATATAATACGTTCTGTTGATGAGACAGGGGCCTATTACATTGCTCGGTCACCTACCAGCCGAGCTCCGTGAGGCCTAAATAACTCACAGAGTACAGTACATCCTAGACAACCCTAACCATGTTATAAACAGATATGTAGACACTAAGCTGGGGATATTACTGTAGGGGTATTCTCTACTACAGGGGACCTAGACTTTAGTGTCGTACGGGTTAGTATGTTATGAACAATGTTGAATTTGGATGATACTGCCCGGTAATAACAGAACAGGAACATAATTGCCAGTATTAACAAAATAGAGGGAATCGTAAGACTTGGTAGTGCAAATTCCCGTGACAGGTAAAATGGCAAGTTATTATTCAAATCAGCAAAATGTGTCTCGTTCAAGAAAGCTAAAACTTTTAATTTCTCTGATACTATTTGAATATCCTTGATAGTGAAATTCATTATAGGAAGTGGAATTAAAGCAGACTTGAGTTTTCGATTTAACGCAAAATGCTGATGAGTAGGCAAGGTCCGTAATGTACTACAAGTGATTTCACAGTAATCCGGAGCCTTGTAATGCCCTTTCACAACTAGCTGCTTAACACCATTTTTGCATTTTAAAATTACAGTAGTGAGATTTGGAAAGAACAAATACTGCTCATTGTGAAGGTGAGCGTGGAACACAGTCTTTAGACTAACTGGCCTATAACTGCATTGCGCTAACGCTGTGCGTACATTTGGTTGTATGACTGCCAATTCACATATTCCCTCTGCAGCAGGAATAAATGCAAACATGTAGGCTGGACATACGTGTAGGTGTAGATAAGACGACTTACACCGTGACAGTACCTCAGAATCCTCTATTGATAGCAACGAATATTCTTCATCTACTAAGAAAAGTTCTTTAGGCCTATCTAGGGTATACAGTGTGTCGTTCACAAACCAGGGGAAGGGTTCTAAATGCCATGCATTAAACCCATGTTGCCCTCGCATAGGAATGTGGATCAGAATTGCATTGTGTGTGAGGGTTGACTCCAACAGTGGGTAATAATATTGAACCTCATTGTCATTGAAAATCGGAGTTAAATGATACTGCAACTTGGCTATTTTTAAAGCTTCAAGAAGCGTCTGCACAGGCACAAGCTTCGCGTCCACACGTCCTATCCCGGCATCTACAATGCTGTCTATTAGTTCATTTTTAGAGGTTACAATTTTATGAACTGAAATTTCAGCAGCATGCAAATATTCTGTGAAGTAAAGGAACCATTCTAACGTCGGGATTGCTTTCTGTAACCTAGTAACAATCCTCGAAACTTGGTTAGACTCCATTATGATTGCATTAACCTTTGATTCTAGAGCAGTAATCGCGTGAAAGGTTTGAGAAATAGCACGATTCTGTTGAGATACAGCCTGAACGACAGCGTTCGTGAAACTATTGTCGAATTCATCGAAGCTGTGCTGAGACCATGAAGAATGTCCAATGCTGATTGTAGTTGGCCGTCGACGTTTTCCATCTGACGCGAAAGTACGAGTTAACTTCTACTCGCAGAACGTAGTTTCATACAATAGTCATTTGGGACATTTTGCTTCTGAACAGTCTGTAAGGATGTATCAATCACGTCATCATCAACTGGAGGTACATTTATCTGGGTCTTCTTCAGACGATCCGCGTGCACGACATCTGCGATCTGTGCATTAGGCTTCCATATTTTGAATTTGTTGCCTGCTTCTTTTGAGATTATGCGGAATGGACCAGAAAATTTCGCCGAAAGTTTGGAGTTCCTTTCAGGTTCCTGTAACATAACAGCGTCCCCAACGTTCAGTGCGATAGGTTTAGCATGTTTATGTTGTTTGATGATCATTTCGGCGCGTGACGCCGCTAGATGTGATCGTACTTGGTTATGAATTTCTGTAAAGACATGAATTTGTTTTGCCGCAAAATCATCCGTATTATATACCGGGTATGGCGCATCTGTAAGGATGTCGTAAGGCAGACGTTTATCTGTACCATAGACAATGTAGTAGGGTGTTTTGCCCGTAGAGCTATTAACTGACCCATTAATAGACGCTGCAACCTGCGGTAACCAATCCTCCCATGCGTATTGAAAACCTTTAACAATTGGACGCAGTATTTCTAGGATTTTACGATTGGTTCTTTCAACAAGGCCATTAGCCTGTGGATGATAAGCTGTCACAAAAGTTTGTTTAATTCCATATTGTGCACATATATGCTCTATTAGTTCATTCTTGAACTTTGTTCCATTGTCAGAGAGTAGAACTTTAGGCATAGTATATGGACATATGAGATTCATCACTAATGCATAGGCTACTGCTTCGGCCGTTTTGCTTTTTAGTGGGACCAAGACCACGAACCTGGAAAAATGATCCACACACACTAAGACGTATCCTGATCCCTGATGACTCATTGGGAGTTGTAACAAGTCAACAGCGACTGTGTCAAACGGACGGTCTGGTGTAGGATATTGTAGAATCGGGGCAGGTGATCCTGTTGATCCTTTATGTTGAGCACATGCCAAACAATTAGCTATGTGTAATTCTATGTCTTTCTTCATAGTGTTCCAGAAATACTTCTTTCGTAAATCCGCTAAGCATTTATCACGACCTTGGTGACCTGCTTGTGGGACATCGTGGAACAATGTCATTACTGCTTTGCGCAACGTGTCAGGTACGACTATTTGAGACACATTACCCTCAGGAGATTTTCTCGTCCTATTGAGTATGTTATGTCGTAATTCAAACTGACTTAAGGGAAGAAATAACTTGGGGAGTTTAACATCCTCGCCCGATTCGAGAGCAAAAATAACAGCTGACCAATATGGGTCGCGTCGTTGCGCATCTTCCAGCTGCGAAAGAGTGAATGCTGATACAGGCATTACTGGTGCTATATTTCTTGACAGAGCGTCGGCGACAACATTCGCCCTCCCAGGTAAATACCTAAATTCGGGGTCAAACTCTTGAATTGTCAGATACCAGCGTGCTAATCTTCCTGATAAGTTTCTGCCATGGAACAGTTCGGTGACTGCCGCATGATCAGTGAAAACAGTTATCTTGTAGCCAAAGATAATGTCTTTGAACTTCTTAAGTGCCCACACAACGGCTAACGTTTCTAAATGCGTCACCGAATAACGTGTTTCAGCATCAATTAGTTTGCGACTTGCAACTCTTGCGACTCTAAACTTCCTACGCGTATCCTCTTGCATGAGCACTGCTCCGACTCCAATTCCAATTCCGGAAGTGTCAGTACAGAAAGTGAAAGGTTGAGTGTAGTCTGGGAATGCTAGAACCGGGGCATTGGTAAGGGCTATCTTCAATGCCGTAAAACTATCTTCGTGTTCAGCGTCCCATAAAAACATTGCATCTTTTTTGAGCAACCTCGTTAGGGGCGATGCTAATGTTGCATAGTTCTTGATAAAGGAACGATAATATCCAGATAAGCCGAGAAAGCTACGCACATGATCATTTGAGGTAGGACGCGGGAACTGAGATACAGCTTTTACTTTATCATTAACTGTGTGTATGCCCTCACTGTCGACTACATGACCAAGGAAATGGATTCTGGATTTTAAAAACTCGCACTTTGAGAGTTTTATTTTGAGGCCTGCTGTGGAAAGTTTGGCCAAAACTTCACGCAGTTTAATCAGATGGGAATCGACGTCCTTACTGACTACTATTAGATCATCCAAATAAGCGCAGACTGTGTTACCAATTAGTCCGGCAAACAGGGTGTTGATCATTCTTTGAAATGTTAGTGGGGCATTTCTGAGACCAAATGGCATTCGTAGAAACTCAAAGTGGCCTAGAGGCGTGCTAAATGCCGTGATTTCTCGTGATTTCTCATCGAGTGGTATTTGCCAATACCCACTAAGCAAATCTAAGTTGCTAAATACCACATTATCCTTGCCTAAGGATTGCAATATGTCACTCAAGATAGGCATTGGGTACCTATCAGGGATTGTTTGATCATTTACGCGCCTGAAATCTATGACAGGGCGCCATCCACCATCCTTTTTCGGGACGAGGAATAATGGGCTATTAAAGGGGGATTTTGAGTGTCTAATGACATTCTCATCTAACATACCCTGTACCTTATCTTGCACTACAGCACGCTGGCTATGAGGTAGTCTATAAGCTGGTACGTAAATAGGGTTGGTTCCTTCCTTTTACGCTATATGATGGGATGTTAAATCTGTCTGACCTAGCGTTTCCCCTGGCAAGGCTACTATATGTCTATAGTCGGCAAGCAGCTCTAACAGGCGTGTCTTGCCCTGAGGACGATCGATCACCTTAACATGTGGCGCTATTTGATCTATCCTGGCCAGTCGAGTCTGTTGGCAATTCGCAACAATACCTCGAATTGGGAATTTATTTGGTTGCACTTCGACATTGTTGTGATATACTAGAAAATCACACAAATAACATCATTTCTTTAAGATTCGTTGAACGCCTGTTCGATTTAGAATCAGTACATCGGTCAAACCACCAGGGCGTATAGTGCTCAGGGTAGATTCACATGACAGCCCTTTTACCTTGCATGTTTCCGGGAAACACACAACATCTGTGCCCGTGTACACGTTGGGTAGTTCGACAGTTGCGTTGGTGATTTCCTCATTTTGGTAATGGAGAGTACTCTTCAACACTGCTGGTACGATCGTCCAACTCTTGCTGCTGTAATCACGCTGGGAAGGTGTGTGGTTGAGGCCGAGAGGTATCTCTGACGCATGATCAGCCTTCCTCTTAATAGGAATGGTAGACAACACTTTCGTCCTAGCAGTGAGCATAGGTTCAGAATGACTCATTGCTGGGTAGGAAACACCTTTAAACGTAACACTATTATTACGTGGATGAACATCTATCATGTTCTTTCGAAGAGTTGGTAGACCAAGTAACCCGTCAGCTGGCAAATTGAACTGCTGAACTATATAAAAGTCCGCATAGAAGGGCGTACCACGTCTTGAGAATCTGAGTGGTAACGTCACTATTCCTTTGATGCTCAGCTGTGTACCTGAAACTCCTTCGAGCTCAGCATTACTAGGCCTCCATTTGAAGTTGCGGTGAGGGAATTTACGTTGTAACTCGTGATATGATGTCAAGGCCAATACATTAGCGCAAGCACCTGTGTCTATATCAAGAGCCAATCTGGTATTATCTACTCTCACTGGCACTGACAACACTTCCACTTTGCTAAGCGCCGCTACTAATGAGGCCGCTATAGAAGTGCTGTGAGGAGGGGTGGGAACTACCCTATCTATCCCTCTCCGTGCTGTGGTGTGCGCTGGTCTTCCCCCGATGACTTGTCCTGGGGACGTTTCTTCTTGCGTCTATACGACACCTCCGTTTCATTTAGGTCCACTCCCCTAGCCCTTATTAGCACATCGCACTCATGTGAACTATGAGATGTCGATTTGTGAAGAGCGCACCATTTGCACGCTTTCTGGGTAGGAGGTGGTGCTGCTTTGGCTCCCTCACTGTTTGACCTTGAGAATGGCTTTGCACCGGGCGTGGCTTTATTTGCACTATTACCTCGGAGCTGAAAACAATCTTCCATTACGTGGCCACGTTTATTACAATGTGCGCATCGTAACGATGTTTTCTGTTTCTATGTTAGGCGGGGAGGAGCACTCGGAGCTAAGTGTGTCGCATAAGGAGTCTGGGAGTGAGGCATCTGTGGCATCTGAGACGGCTGGGATTGTGGTGACGTCACTGAGGGCTGCGCCAGTAAGGGGCCCGTAGCCTGGGGACAGAGCTTGTTTGCGTATTCCACCATATCCAAGGGTGGTTCATACTGTACTTCCTGTGCCCGGCTATATAAGGGACCACGGACGGAAAGAAGAAACTTATTAGTTATATCAATGTTTCCACATTGTCCGGTGGCATATCACCCCGTGAGTTGTACCAGCCTGAGGACCGGAAGGTCGCTTGCACGTCCTGGCGAACCTCGCCTGCAATGTCAACAGCGTCAACAGGCGTTTCATTTCGTATACCTGGAATACAGCGATCCAACCATCTGAAGATCCATTGCAGTTGGCCCAGCTGTGACCTACCCCCAAAAATCCCAATTAACGTTTGCTTAAACTTTTCATAGTCAGGGCTTTGCAAACCAAACGCATTTAAATGACTGCCGGCATAGGAACCCTGTGTTATATGGGAACGTACATATGCTTTCTTTTCTTCGTCAGTCGTTATGTGACTATTGCGCATGCTATCTTCACATGCACGAATAAAATGTGCGACCCTATAATCATCTTGTCCCGTGAAATTTCGAACATAGTCGCCGCGCTGCATGATATTAATAACATTATCAGCTTTAGGTGTGGTGGTAGTAGTACTGGTGTGAGGGTTAGTGGACGCCATTGTAGTGTTAGTATTAAGCAAGTTACTATTCTTACTCTTAACAGAAGGCTGGGTTAATAAGGTTGTTACTGATTTAGCAACAGACACACTATCACCTGTAACAGGGGTAACTGCTTTAGTATACTTAGGTGAGGTACTATAGTGATTACCAGACCGTAGGGTACGACGGTTTAAGTCGTTAAATGATTCGTCAAATACTTTCTCACTACTTCGTACCGAGTTATTTAACTGTGTTCCATACTCAAAATCTATGTCAGTCTGGGCTTGATCATCGACGAGTTGGTTAAAAGCAAACAGTTGCGCTAAGCGTTCGATTTCATCTACATTAGACATGGGAAACTTAGAAATTATCTATTAGCCCCCTTGGGTCAATGAATACTTAACAGTAAGCAGATCACTTGCCTCTCATTTACAAGACAAATGAATATGAATTGTAGTTAATTATTAAACTATCAATAAGACGACAGACACTTACAAACCACTGTAAATTATAGGATTTCAATACATTAATCTTACATTCGACACTTTATCATTGAAATAATCCTATCCGACGAACCTATCGGTGTGAAGATATCTCTCGAACGTGTTCATGTGTGTAGAATTATGTAATTTAATTACCTATTTATACAGAGTAGTACCTCTGTATAGAAAATGTGATCCTTCAAGAGTTCTGAGTGGAGTGGTGGGTGGAGTGTGGGCGGGGCCTCTTCCTAGGATGCGTGCGCTGCTGCTGGTTTCCTTGGCAACGAGAAGACCCTTCTGCTTTGGTGAGAGACGAGTCCACTTGTACTAGGGGAGTTCCCCCTCCGGCGATCAGAAACTGCTGATGATTGGTTATCACTGGTCGTTGCTGGGTCGCTGGCGAAACTGCCGTGTGCCAAGTCTTCACAGTTCACGTATATATGGAGATCTGTATGATGACACCGGAACTTCGTAATTCACGCTGACGACACAACAATATTGTTCAGCTGCTCGTGAAATACCAATTGTTAGTCCAGGTTATGAAACCTTTCTTCAACACTGCAACACTGTAATGTCTAGGAAATGCTGAGTGGGGTCTATTTCAACCGACTCAATCTGGATATGTACCAACAGGCTGTAATATATGTATATTACGAATTCTGCACGTATTTGTGTGTGACAGAGATAAGGAGCGCTCACTAAATATCGTCTCAATACGGGATATAGTTTTAAACACTCGGATTATGTAACGCGTCACTGCTGTGTGTTTTCTTGTTTTTTACAAAACACAGACGGATGATACGACTATCAGTTTGAAGAATCCGTACACACCGCTTGCCACCTATATGAATCGGCTGCTTGTCCAATTAACCAGTCCATTCACACATATTTATATTTGGGTTTTAAGTAACGAAACCCAAACGGTAGTTCCTTTGTTTTATTATAAAAGGTTGTATATATAATTCCTGAGTGTATATCAACCGTAAGTCTTACTGTTTAGGAGTGAATGAGAAAGGGACGGCGTTTATGTATGATAAACGTTAGGTCATGTCCTTACGATATGAGTTGAGGTGAGCTACTGAAGCTTAAGGGCATCGCAGTGCGTGCTTACAGAAATGCTGAGCTATGGGTCTCGCCCTCTTGGGTGCGTTGCCCTCTCACGTGTCCATATCATGTCTTACTCATAGACAGTGGAAAGTTACAGGGTGGTGAATCTGAATATAATATCAGATGTATTGACCCATTTATATAATACGTTCTGTTGATGAGACAGGGGCCTATTACAAGGTTGCTGATCTGACTTTCTGCCTCATTTACACACAATTGCAGGGTCTCAATTGTTTCACTTACTATTGACAACACAACATACATACAGTATGCAAGTAAATCACTGTAGTTGCGCGTGATCCAGGTATATGCTGATAACCACAAGGAATGAAGAAAACACGAAGTTCCCAAGCGCTTTCGTGTAATTCACATCTTCAGGGGTGAGTACAGACTAAGGAGAAGTACAAAACAAGGTGTATATATACAGAGGAGGGTGAGACCAGGTCCACAATGGTCAGATATTAGGTAATGACCCTACTAATCTTTAAAAAGCACCGCAACCGTCGGTAGTCAGGTCAGAGGGTAAGGTGACCCAACCTTCTCACCTGGTTACAAATCTTCTTAATTACAAAATTGTCCAGTTTGTACATGCCATTACTCAAATTCATGTTGACTGCTTCGGTATGTTTAATGTGACTAGATTCTATAATGTTCCTACTGTCACTTGAACTACAAGGTAATATTGAGGAGGCATTATCCCAGTCAATGCAATGCTTATTATCCCTCAGATGAACAAACAGAAGAATGTAATATGTTGTACTTAGGCCAGACAGGTAAAGATCTTGTAACTAGACTTAAACAACATAAATATAGTGTTAGGACAGGCCAGGAATCCAATGTTCTGTTTGTTCATGTGAGGGATAATAAGCATCGCATTGACTGGGATAATGCCTCCTCAATATTACCTTGTAGTTCAAGTGACAGTAGGAACATTATAGAATCTATTCTCATTAAACATACCGAAGCAGTCAACATGAATTTGAGTAATGGCATGTACAAACTGGACAATTTTGTAATTAAGAAGATTTGTAACCAGGAGAAGGTTGGGTCACCTTACTCTCTGACCTGACTAACGACCGTTGCGATGCTTTTTAAAGATTAGTAGGGTCATTACCTAATACCTGACAATTGTGGACCTGATCTCACCCTCCTCTGTACATATACACCTTGTTTTGTACTTCTCCTTAGTCTGTACTCACCCCTGAAGATGTGAATTACACGAAAGTGCTTGGGAACTTCGCGTTTTCTTCTTTCCTTGTGGTTATCAGCATATACATTCAGTATATTGTTTCTCACTTTTTTATCTTTTTTTAATTTTTGTATTTCTTTATTATTATTATTATTATTATTATTATTATTATTATTATTATTATTATTATTATTATTATTATTATTATTACTACTACTACTGTATTATTCTTATTGTTATTACTACTACTATTACTACTACATTTTTGCCCCCCAGTCCCTGATGTGGGTCAGTGATCTGTGCCTGGGTGGGGTAATCCCCGTAAAAAAAAAAAGTCTGGGAAACCATGTCATTCTTATTACAGTAGAATTCCGAAAATTCGGACTGCTCGGGGATTGGGTCGGTCTGGATTTTCGGATTTTCCGGATTCTCTGGCAGTACTTTTAAAATTCAAATTTAAGGAGGAATAAAGAAGAGATGAACAGGTAAATTCTGATAGTCTATTCATTAGCAAATACTCAGACGAGGCTGTGAATTCTGGAATTTTATTCTTTGCCTTTTTTATTTCGTAAATTGTAGACTTACCGATGTCGTATGTTTCCATTAGAACAGTACGGGTAGTCCCTGACTTACGACTGCCTCAACTTACGTCCATTGATACTTACGACCGGCTCTGACCTTACAACCGTCGGGACACACGACTGCCGCAGTCGCGACCAAATTTTATTTATTTTTTCAAATGACCCGCGCATTTTCTATACCGAAACGTTTCCAGTTAATGTAGTCTCCATGTATAATTAGAAAATTATGGGGGCCCTGTGTGCATTCAAGGTAAGTGCTCAGTCACACTATCCATTCCTCATTATTTATTACTTTTACTATACTGTATCCATTCCTCATTATATATTTCTTTTACTGCACTGTATTTCATTGTACGTGGTAGATTTTTTATTAATTTTTATTTTTTAATTTTATTTTTATTTTTATTTTTTTATCTATGTCGGACTTACGACCATTCGGACTTACGACCTGGATTTGGGTCCCTAAACACGTCGTAAGTCGGGGAGCACCTGTATTGCTCACACCACGTTCTAGTTTCTTAATTATTTCAAGTTTGTCACTCAATTTCAACGTGTTCTTCTTTTTCTTCACACAACAAAGTTTATCTACTTTAGGAGCCATTATTATGGGCTTGTAAATACGTATGCTATACAGTACTGTACAGTATATGGTAAATGGAAAAAGTAGGACACAATATAACATACGTTGTCATAGTTTGATAACTAGTTTTAAAATGGCGACCGCGTGGTCGCTTGTTGTCGCTGTGCAGCAGTGGCGCTCACGCATGCGCACACACACAAAAGCCCGCTAAATTTAAAAAGTTTGAGTTTTCAAAATGTCCGGATTTCTGGCATCCGGATTTTTGGACTTCTACTGTATAACATTTCTTTTACTTACAACAGTAGCCTGTCACCACCCAGATTTTTATTAGAATATAACATATCTTAGTGAACTGTTAGGTAGCGTGCTAGTGAGCTTCTAGGCACGTGAGTTACAATAGTTATTTTCTGAGAACCAATGGTTAGAAGGAATAGAGCGGTGATACTCGTAGTTTACTAATTCAATATTTATTAACATATGGAGATGAACTTCAGGGCGGGCGGGCGGGTCGTGTTGCGTCTCTGTAACAAAGCGTGTTCGGCATCCGGGCCTTCGATGTAGAGCGGCAGAAATTGGACAGTGATTACATAAGTTCGTCAAGATCGTCTTAGTGAGGTGAAAGTGTAAATCGATGTCGGACTTTTCATGCTAGACACGATTGTATTTTTGAAAACTCAATTTCCACCGAGTTGGAGGTGCAGCCAGGGTCACAGGCCTATATCCACACAATCACTGCCACATGACAAAGCTTTTATTTTATTTTATTTTTTAGGGTGTTGTGGTCACGGCTGTGATAAAGGCCAACCAGGGAGTGTAGTACTGTGCCTTCAGTTAAATCAGTTCATAGTTGTCATCAGTGAATGCAGAAGAGACTATAATAACTTAAAGTGAATTCATATTGGCAATCGAGCTGGTAAGGACAACTGCCAGCCTATACGTGTCATAGGTGCCACAGAGACTTTAAATTTTATTTTGTTTGTGTGCTTTCTCAAGGACTGAATCTGTGTTTATAATACACCACTCACAGGGAGATACAGTGTACACAGTGATAGTTCATAGTGTCATCAGTGACCGCTGAAGTTGTAAATAACTTAAAGTGAGCGCTCACTAGCAAGCAAGCTGGAAAGGCACCGTGCCAGCTGAAACCAAGTCGTGTCATAGGTGCCACAGAGACTTTAAATTTTATGTTGATTGTGTGCTTTCTCAAGGACTGAAACTGTGCCTACAATACACCATTCACAGGGAGATACAGTGTACGCAGTCGCAGACGACAACTCCATAGGCAACAGAGAGTAGCTAAGTACTTTTTCTCTCTTTATTTTCTTTGAAATAGGTGTAGATTTATACACAGTCTGCACCCCCCCCCCCACAACAACAACAACCATGAGTTTGATATGTGATTACTGCAGGGAGACGTCGGATATGGAGGATGCAGGCCTAACTAATGCAGCGTTTAGGAGGTTACTAACTGCCGTAAAGCTTGATGGCTGTTGCTGGTATTGCCCTGGCTGCATAGTCAAGGTGAATGAAGCGATTGCAATCCATAAGGGAACGAGTTCTCTAGGGACGAAAATAGATGAAGCAGGAGCCCTGCTGGTTGACAAACTGGAGCAAGTTGAGAAAGAGATCCTTGCTAAGACTGAGGAAGTAGCTAATAGAATGGAGGTGGTTGCTAAGAGGAGTTATGCTGACGTATTAGGAGGGCCACGGGGGGGGGCGGAGAGTAATGCAGAATCAGTACAGGTTCTACAGCAGATTGGGACTCTGAAAAAGTGTGTCGAAGAAATGAAAATTAACGCACCTACTGTTAGGGGAGAGGAGGAACACCAGGAACGGCTCCAGCGCAGGAACAATGTAATAGTTTTTGGAGTCCCAGAGAGCCAGGCAGAGGGAACTGTGAGTAAGGAAACACACGACAAGGTGCTGTTTCAAAATATTTGCACAGAGGTTCTGAAGATTCCAGCAACCCCTCAGGATGTGAGGAGACTGGGACAAAAGCAGGGGGCTAAGCCTCGCCCCCTCAGGATCACACTAGGGAGTGAGGAGGAAAAATGGCAAGTTATCCGGCAGGCAAAAAACTTAGCAAGGAGCGAGGCATTTCGGGATGTATTTATTCACCCAGACCGCACGGTAATGCAGAGGGAACAGCACAAGAAGCTCCTGCTGGACTTGAAGCAGAAGAGGGAGGAGTCGAGGAGGAACGGGGACAGGTGCACATGGGTTATACTCAGGGGGAGGGTAGTGGAAACAAGTGTGCCGACACAGGGCCAGGGGGCAGCAGTGCACCCTCCACCCACTCAACCCCCCACCCGGGAGGCGGCACCAGCTCAGCCTACCGGACAGGAGGGAACGAGCGCCGTGTAAACAATGACATTTTTAACCACACCCTGCAAAATACAGTGTACTTAGCAAATGCTGCAGCTTCTGAGAATGTGGGTGGAGCGGGTTTATTACTAAGAGCAGAGACGTTACCGAGAACAAATTCTGGCTTGAATGTCATGTACGTACACTAATACCGACACGTTCCTTGATAAGAGGGAGGAGTTTGAAACACTACTAAGAGTACACCAACCAGATATTGTAGGAGTTGTAGAACTGTTGTACAAGAACAGGAGAATCGACCCAGAGGAATGTGAGTTCAGTATTGCTGGATGTGACTCATTGACGAACCTAACTCAAGAATCCTGCAGGAGGGGTGTGGTTATCTACGCTAGGCAAGACCTTAGAGCCAGCCAGGCGAGGGTACAGGGAGAGGATGTTTTTGAAGAGTCCAAGTGGTGTAAAATTAAATTAAAGGGAGGGGACTTACTTATCGTCGGGTGTATCTACAGATCCCCGAACTGTGGCCCACTAAATCAAAGGAACTTAAGAACCTTAATAAACAATGCGGCGATGCTCAACCCCAGCCACTTCCTTATCATGGGGGACTTTAACTATGGTGACATTGACTGGAGAAGTGAGTCAACCCCGAATGACTTGAATAATCCTGCTACTCTTTTTGTAGAAACTCTGAGAGATAATTTTCTGTTCCAACATGTGAGAGACCCGACACATTACAGAGGGGAGCAAACACCCAAGCCACTTGACCTCATCATAACAAACGAGGAGGGTATGGTGGCCAAACGGGAACACCTTGCCCCAGTTGGCACCAGTCACCATACAGTGTTGTCATTCAGATTTAACTGTTACCTAGTTCAAGATAAGGCCAGGCCAAGGTGCAAATATTACAAGGGAAATTACAATGGGATGAGGGAAGAGATGAGGGGTATCAACTGGCCTGACTTATTAAGGTACAAGAACGCAGACACTACGCTGAATATCATAACTAGTAAAATGACCCATTTGATCGATAAATATATACCCAAGACCAAACCCAGTGCTTCTAGGAATACGAGGGGATCCCTACACATGAACCATGCGGCGGTCGACAAAATTAAGAAGAAAACCCAGAAATTCAAGACGTGGGTTGGGTCAAACGATGAGCAAGACAGGAGGATGTATGCAAGAGCCAGAAACCAAGGAAAGATAGAGTGTAGGAGGGCTGAAAAGGAGTTCCAAAGGCTGGTTGCACGCGAGGTCAAGTCAAACCCAAAGGCGTTTTACCGCTATGCAAAGTCGAAATTGAAAACGCGAGTAGGAGTATCAGACCTGAGGCTTGAAGATGGTAGTTACGCAGATTCTGACCAGGATAAAGCTGAGGCATTGAACAGCTTCTTTTCCTCAGTGTTCACAAGAGAGGATGCAACTAACCTTCCTGCGTTTGAGGACAGACGGTTCGACACAGCACTGACCCACATTGTGTTCACAGAAGAGGGTATTAGAAATAAACTGTCCAGGCTAAAGGTCCATAAGAGTCCTGGACCTGACATGGTGCATCCTAGAGTGCTAAGGGAGCTGTGCAACGAGCTTGCAGAGCCCCTGAAGATTCTGTTTTGTAAATGCCTGGATGAACAAATGGTCCCCAGTGAATGGAAAGTGGCTTATGTGAGTCCTATCTTCAAGAAGGGAGATAGGCATTCCACGAACAAGTATAGACCGGTGAGCCTGACCAGCATAATATGTAAAGTACTTGAGAGTATTATCAGAGATGCAGCGATGGAACATCTACTACGAAACAACCTTGTAAAAGATTGCCAACACGGTTTTATGCCGGGGCGCTCTTGCTTGACACAATTGCTCAAGGTATTGGATATTTGGACCCATATTCTAGAACGGGGTGGTAATATCGACAATATTTACCTAGATTTTGCCAAGGCTTTCGACAGTGTACCCCACGAAAGGCTGAAAATCAAACTGGAAGGGTACGGAATTCGGGGAAATGTCCTAGCGTGGATAGAAGACTTTCTACATGACCGCAAGCAATGTGTGGTGATTAATGGCACGAAATCGTCATCTGTACCTGTAACAAGTGGGGTACCGCAGGGTAGTGTATTGGGCCCGCTGTTGTTTGTTTGTTTCATAAATGATATGCCTGACGTTGTACACTCCTCCATACAAATGTTTGCCGATGACGCCAAGTTATTTCGGGAAATTAAGAACCAAGCGGACTGTGAAGAGCTGCAGAAGGACCTCTGTGGGCTCCAGGAATGGTCGAAGGAATGGCTGCTGAGATTCAATGTCACGAAGTGTAAGAGGATGCACCTGGGGCGTACCAACGGTAATGAGGCGTACCATATGTCCCAACGGGATGTAGAAAATGTACTAGTTGAGACTGTGTGTGAGAAGGACCTAGGTGTGTATGTTGACAATGAGCTGAAGTTCTCGGGCCATTGCGAGAAGAAGGTAAATCAGGCAAATAAATTATTGGGTCTTATAAGAAGGTCGTTCAGATATCTAGACGGTCCGCCCCTCGTGACGATCTTCAAGAGTGAAGTGCTTCCCCATCTGGAGTACTGTCACCCCATCTGGTCCCCGAGATATGCTAGGGACTGTCAGTTGGTTGAAAATGTTCAAAGGAGGGCCACCAAACTGGTGCCTGCACTTCGGCATCTCAGCTACCCTGAGAGATTGGAGCGCCTGAACTTGCCTAGCTTATACTACAGACGGGCAAGGGGGGACCTAGTTGAGGTTTATAAGCATCTCAGGGGACACTACTCAGTTGAGTGTCCTTACTTGGAGCTGGCGGACGCTCGCCCCACAAGGGGTCACAGCTCAAGATTGAAGAAGCCGCAAGTCCGGAAAACCTTGAGGGCAAACTTTTTCGGAGTGAGGGTTGTAAACTCTTGGAACAATCTACCAGAGAGTGTTGTGACGGCACCGAGTGTGAGCTCTTTCAAGGGAAGACTTGACCAACACTGGAGCGGGTTCAGGTACATTCAGGAGCCGGTGCATGCCCAGTATTTGCCAACAGTGCGTGACAGAGATGTGACCGATCGCCCGGGCGGCTAGCAAGCCGATCAGTGGCGAAGAGGATAAAAGTAAAAAGTAAAATTATGGAGTGAACAAGATGTTAATTAAGTACACTCAGACAAGACTGGACCGCTTAGGTCTTATTTTACAATTCATAAAATAGATATTCCATTACTTATTACATCATTAAACAACTGTTATTTTATTCCATTGTCAATACAGATGGTTATATGACACACTTGACAATATCCCAAATTACGATATTATTTAGCACGTCATGTTATTTCGGAATGAACAATATGGCACTTTAACTAGAAGTCAGTTGGTACAGGTTGTACCTCTCTAGTCCGGCATTCTGTGGTCCGGAAACTCCCGTGGTCCGGAACGAATTTAGTTTGTCCAATAAGTTGATAGGCAGCTTTTTTTTTTTTACTTATCTGAATTATTATTATTATTACAGGAGTATTAAATTTTTGCCCCTCAGGCCCCAATGTGAGTCAGTGACCTATGCCCGGGTGGGCTAATCCCCTTCAAAAAAAAAAGCCACGGAAATTAAGGTTTTTTTACATCCAGCAGTTCGGCTGCTCCCTCTCTCTCTGCTTGTCTATACAGAGTACAACATTTAACCCTTCAATATATATGAGTAGTAAATAAGTGTTGCTTTCATATTCTTATGTAGAGTATTGACGATATGTTTTCACATGTGCGCACTTACATACGCGCAGTCTCACTTTTTTTTTTACCATTAATGGTTAGCTACTTATATTGTTCCATTTATCAACATTAAATAACATTACAGGTACTTCAAACAACCATATTATTTTTTTTACATTAATTTTACTACAGCTAAAATCAGGGTCACATTTTCTTCAGTTTTATATGTAGAACCAATTAGTCACTGGTTTTGTAAGCTTTAACATAAACAATGCCGGCAGCCGTCTCGTCTCCTCTAATATTCCACGTATTATTAATAAATTGTATTGTTAATTTTGCACACACAAACATTAATTCAATGAAAACAAACTCAGAAACATTAATTAAAATATATATGAACAGTAAATAAGTGCTGCGTTCATATTCTTATGTAAAGTAATGACGATATGTTTTCACGTGTGCGCACTTACATACGCGATCTCTCTTTTTCTTGACCATTATCGTTAGCTACTTCTATTGTTCCATTTATTAACATTAAATAACAATACTTAAAACAACCATATTAATTTTTCTACAGCTACAGCCAAGGTCTTATTTTCTTCAGTTTTATATGTAGAACCAGTCAGTCACTGGTTTTGTAATCAACGAAAACAATGCTGTGTCATTTCCTCTTGTGTTTTAATATTCCACGTATTGTTAATGAATTGTATTGCTCATTTTACACACATAAACATTAATTCAATAAATAAGACATTCAGTAATAAACAATAATGAATCTTTTGTACATAAGAGAAATGACGCTGTTTACACGATTATGCACGTCGTCTGCACGTTGGCGGGCCGTTCAAACCGTCGAAATTCAAGTTTCCGCTTTCAAAATTTTTATTTATTTATTTTTTTGTGTTCCAATAAAATACGTTAAGAATTAAAAACTCGCGAAATTTGAGAAGCTACTATATGACATTTAACCCTTCAATATGTCTTCTAAGAGACCATGATGCAGAGAAAGTGGTGCTAGTGCTTCCAAGCATAAGCACAAGTCACTATCTATCCAGGAAAAGGGTGAATTTCCATGGTCCGGCACCGGTCAGGTCCCGAGGTTGCCGGACTAGAGAGGTACAACCTGAAGTACATATGAAGAATGTACTCACAACTAATAACAAACTGGTCATATCAATATTTATGGGTCATTACACAATATGGAGTAACTACATGTCCGTTAATTATCCCCAATCAGGTACAACAATAATAGGTAGGACTCAGCTGGTAGTACATATAAATGATGTACCCACAGCTCATATAACAAACGTTACTATTGGTAATACCAAGATTTAAGGGTTCATTACTCAACATGGGATAACTATATTTTTGCTAATTATACCCAATCATGGATACCAACACTGCTCAATACATATAACCAAGATCAATGAACCAGACAAGACTGAGTCCACTGGGCACGGGGGTTGTTTACTACACAATAGCCGAAGCTCGTTCGCTAGTAGCTCCCGGTGTAGACTCGTTGCAGTATCTTAGGACGGCCTTCCCTGGCTGTTCCTGTCCTCAGTTTCTAATCTTGCCATATTGAAGACATCCTTCAACGACCATCTTGCTCATAGGCGGCTACCGAACCTTGGTAGTGGTGACAACACAGACAGTGCCCGAGATATAATGGGACAGCGTCAGAGATCACAAAAATAACTCGATCACAAACAATCTTTCGTCTAGCAACGACAGACAATATTTACGTTACCTTAATTCTTTCAATGGGTAAATGATAATTTCACAGTTACAACATGAACACTGATATTTACAGAATTCACCGAGTTAAACTAACTTAATATGGCGGGCGTGAGAACATACACATACCTGAGATATGATGGGACAGCTTCAGAGATGTGACGCTGCTCCTAGGGCACGAGTTTATATATGGCTAACTGGCAACTCAGGCCTGTGCACTACACATGCCAGAAAGGTTAATCACGCAATGACAGAAATTACATTCAACTCAGTTGCTGTACATTTAACTATGAAAATCAATGCCATGGGTCAGGTGAATTTCTTACGTCTATTTTTATAATCTAATCAGAGATTCAGCTTGCCTGGAAAAAGTGAAATGGACGTCAAATACACACGCTGTTAACGTCATTCTCACATCATAAGCGGGATTTCTAGACAAGGACCCTCTATAGGTATACAGTACGATGAGATTTTGAAGATAAGGAGTTTGACATGTTCTTTCAGGAGATTAATGGCTTTCTTGAATAGACAACTGACACTAACTAAACTACAAACATCAGATTCTCTGATGTTTGGGCATCAAAATCAGGGCCAGCCTTAGGAGGTGCGGGGCCCAATTGGGAACAAATTTGGTGGGCCCCAGATTTATGTATGTAAAACAGGGGTCGGGGAACTTTTTGAGTATTACCCAAAAATTTATCTGGGAAAAATGGAATTACCTCTAGATTTGAAAAAAAAAAGCCACGTCTGTTTACACGTGTCATTTATTTTTTCATTTATTTAAAATAATACTTGTACTGTCTGTAAATATGACTGAATCAAGCAGAAAAAATATAAAAACCTGCCTATCACTTCTTATGAAAAGCTGTAACTGAAGGAATGCTTGAGAAAATTAATTCATCTTCATTGTCACACATAATGATATGCGATCATCTTTTACCTGATGTTTTATGAACATTTTGTACTGCTCTTTACAGTAATCTTCTGAAAATCAGTGACTTCATATTTCAGATATATGGTTTATATCTTGGTCACTAAAACTTCCCTCATTTATGGGTCCATGACACAAAATTAATCAGCTAGTAGTAAGATCCAGTCAGCTGTGCTTACACTCGACGGAAGGGAAACTCACACCATGAGATGGAAACAAACGTAAATCTGACGACCTCTAGAAACTTTTGTCAGTCATCATGCCAAAGAAAACGTTTTTTAACAATGAGGAGTAAACTCGAGGAAACTGAGGCCCTATGTCGCATGTATTACCAAACTATATAGATTTACCCCATTTGGGATAATTTACCCCTATCCCCCGACCCCTTTTGTAAAACTTAAATACTTGAGTCTGAATATAGGCCTACTATATATTTTGCAACAGAGATGTGCATAAAGATGTAATATATTGTAGTAATTTAATCACATGATACTGTTAAAAGAAAATACTATAGGTTTATAGATATTTAAAAGCTGTTACACGTTTATTTATATACCGGTATTTGTCTTTTTAATTTTTTTCAGAGAAATAATTTTTACTGCTGTTCTGTAATTAACATATTATTTAATTCAGGTACACTAAAAAAAATCAAAACATAGACAGTACAGTATAAATAAACACTACCGACTTTGTAAAAATTCATAAAAACTTATAATAATTGCTGTACTCTGTAGAACCTGCAATGTGGTGTTTCATATATATTGCAATGTGTTGTTGTGTGTACTTGACGAGCCGAGAGTAGATTACTCTAGCGCGGGGCCCAATTGGTCCAATTGGCTTAAGGCCGGCCCTGATCAAAATGATCTAATTTCAGTAGTACTTAGAAACTCCTGGCTATCCCCAAGGACGATATCACGGGATGCCATTCGTACTGGCAGACTCGACACTCACTTACTTGACAAGTGTTACTAACAATAAAGACAGTTGAAGCTTTCAACATCACTCATAAAGGATCTTGAATGCTTTAGCTGTAATCAGACATATCTAAGTTGACTCAAAACAATGATGTTCTCTCACACACATTCACATTTACTTTATAGAGGTTGGTTTCAGGAAGTCAAAGAAAATGGACGGCACCTAAGCTTGGGAGTGATGAGAAAACGGACGCCTCAGAAGGGAGACTCAATAAAGAAGGCATAGCTATATGTTTTGGGGGCTATTGAGCGTAATATGAATCGTCTGATTTTACGTTAACTGACGTGTACGACCGTGGTCATTACAACTAAACCTAACTAATGGACTGGTGGGCACGGTTCCACTAAGCCACTAACCGCTAATTAGCGAAGCTAACTTTCTCGTTAGCTGATTAGCGTTTTTGCTAACTTTGGAAACCATTAGCGGACCAATTAGCTTCCGCTAAATTTAGTTCCGCTAACTTTAAGTCCGCTAAAAAAATTTATACATGGTTGTTCCTGTCTGTTGTAAGCGTGTGATGCCGCGACGCGTGTCTCCAACAGCCAGTCAGGTACGCTTGGCTGACTGCGTGTTAGTACGTGCAAAGATATCTTGAGGGCCAAGAGAGCCACCCTGTCAGATGGCAACTTTGAGAGGCTGATGTTTATGAAGGGCAACCAGCATCACGTCGAGGCGATGGAGAAGGCCCAGCCACTGCAGCCGGAGTGAATGGAATTTTTCGATTATTAAAGTTTAATACTTTTTTTACAGTAAATAAAGACTGTCAGTGTATGTTGAAAGAATCATAGAATGTGATTGTAAACTAATGTATAATTTCATTTCTCATTTATTTGTTAATTTAATTAGGATTTTTTTGTGTCAATATATTTGGTTATGCTAAGTACTGCGTAAGTTCATAACCAGGATGTCATCCAAGGTGTGCGCCAAACAAAATTTTCTAAAACTTACTTTTCATTAAAGTTTAGAGTTTTCTGTTTATTTACATGACTAAGACCAACAATAAGTTATATAAAAATGCACTGGTATAATGTGTTCAGTCAGTTCTGCTATAACGCGATAGTTGTGTTCTTGTAAAACCTCGCGTTCTAGAAATTCGCGCAATAGAAATAACAGGGCTTATGGAGAAAATAGGGTTCGGTGCATATTACTCAAAATCGAAAAAAATTTAGTAGTTAGCCTAACACAAAGGATAGCACAGTCTAAATAAATGTTACATTCATATCTAATAATGAAATCATACAGTAAATGTTACACTTTACCTTGAAAAAATATGAATATAACTTGATGGGGGAGAAGGTTGATGTTGAGGTGTCATGCAGACAGGAGTTGACAGTTGTCATCGTCATCATCAGTATCATCATTAGGTGCAGTTTTGGTTGCATGGGAGGGAAGAAAAAAACGTCTAATTCCAGAAGTGGATGGCTGTGGTTCAGTGTCTTAAGACTGCTTCTTGGGGGTTAATTTAAAAAAGACGTCTAATGTTTGCTGCTTTGCCGTCTTTCTTCTTTCACAAAGAAGCTGTTCATAAGGTGCCAAAAAAGATTTAACACCACGAACTGCAATCCTGCATTGTCTTCCAAGATCTGCAACTGCTTATCAACTTCCCTCAGGATAGAAGACAAAACAGAAGTGGGAAGCTCTCATGGTTTTGCATCCTTGACTTCATCATCTTCGGCATCTTCTATTTCCCCAGCAGCAACAAGTTGTTGTAGATCAGCTGTAGAGAGGTCTTCACAGTAGGACTCGAGCAGTTCCTCAACATCAGCACTTTCCACTTCAGCAAAGCCAACTTGCTTTGCAAGAGAAACACAATTTTCTTTTATTTTTGGAGCTCCTCTGATGCATCAAAGCCTGTAAAATCATGAATTAAATCTGGGAGAAGCTTCCGCCAAACTCCACTCAAGCAGTTCTTACTTACATCACCCCAGGCCTCCACAATGATGTCAATCGCATGCTTGATGTTGAAACTTTTCCAAAACTGAAGAACATTGGCCTTATCATTTTCTTCCTCAGTAGCTGCAATAAGTTTCTTAAATGTACGCCTCAAATAATAGGCTTTGAAGGCTGCTATTACTCCTTGGTCCATTGGTTGAAGGAGAGATGTTGTATTTGGAGGTAGAAAGAGCACATTGATATTGTCAGAAAGCTCAGCAATGGTGGGAGGGTGGCTTGGCGCATTATCTAAAATGAGGAGAATCTTAAAATCTATATTCTTCTTGCAATAATTTTTTAAAACATTTTCAAAAACATCCACAAGAAGGTCAGAAAAAATTTGTCCCGTCATCCAACCTTATTTGCTTGACCTAAAGTGAACACCTAGAGTAGACTTTATGTAACCCTTTAAAGCTCGCAGGTTGACAGAGTGATACACCAGCACAGGCTTAAGCTTTAAGTCTCCACTAGCATTTGCACCCAACAACACTGTCACACGGTCCTTCGCAGCCTTAAAGCCTGGAGCATGTGCTTCATTCTTGGAAATGTAAGTTCTTGTTGGCATGCGCCTCCAGTATAAACATGCTTCATCCAAATTAAAAATTTGGTCTAAGGTGTAGCCTTCTTCCTGAATCAATTTCTTTACAGTGGGAGGAAATGCCCGCGCACTTGCTGCTTCACCACATAACTTTACATTATGAAACGCATAGCGGTTCTTAAAACCAGAAAACCATCCACTACTAGCACTAAAGGCAATCACATCAGCAGGATTTTCAGCTTTTTCTTTAGCTCCTCATATATTGATAAGGCTTTCTCTTTAATGGTGAGGAAGCTGGTCCCAGATTGCTTTTTCGTTTGATCTTCTGTCCAAACACTTAGAAGCCATTCCATCTCCTCAAGTTCCTTTGGCCATGATCTCACACTTTTGCAAGCACTAAAGGTTTTTCCAGCAATACAGCTTGCTTTAATCTTTCCTGCATTGCCTCTAATGGTGCGTAAAGTAGACTCCTTTATTCCTGTTGCATGCACAATATCACAGGTTCTTTCCTTATTTTCAAAACGCTTTGAGAACATCAAGCTTTTCTTCAAGTGTTATAGCCTTTCTTTTACGATCACCACCGGAAATGCGATCACCAGAACGCTTCCCGGAGATATTCTTCTTTTCCATATTCACAAAATTGGAGAAACAGTAAGCAAAAATCACTGAGGACGCTTCAAAACTTCCCACGCGTTTCAAACTGATCGTGTGTGATGTAAACAGAGAGCGCGGGTGTAAAATGCTATGTATTTTGTTTTTCTCTTTTATTTACAATTTTACAATTTTCATATACTGTACTGTACAGGTATACTGTATACATAAATTGTTTTTGCAATTCTTCACAAACAAAACACATAAATCAATTGAGCATGTGATGTCGAATGTGAACTGTAAACACTGCATAACCCCACGCTAAGCGACAACACTGTACACTTAAAACGCTACGTATTTTGTTTTTCTCTTTTATTTAAAATTTTACAATTTACATACAGTGGGGTCTTCATTTATGCGGTCAATTGAACCCGTGGAGGCCCGCGTAAAACGAGAAACGCGTAAATGAAATAACAGAACATATGGGATTAATTGAAATAGAGACTGGGTCGACCCCCAAACTCCACTTTTTGCGACACAATACGTACGTTGTAGTAAAAATATTATCTTAATTTTATGATGGTATGCACACACACATAATATAGAAGAGAAATATCAATTAGAGAATAATATACTGTACCAGGTAAAAGAAAAATCAAGGTTTAACACTTACGTTAGGTTAGAAAAAATCAAGGTTTAACTATTACGTTAGGTTTAACACTTCGGTTAGTAGAAGAGATGGGTTGGCGTACGGGAATGGCGGCTGGTTCTGAGGCAGATTACTGGCCCTCAGGTGAATCACCATCACTATCCAGCATAGTTGTGAGGGCCTCCCTGACAAATCCCTCAAAGTCAACATCATTGTCATTATCACTGGCTTCGGCTGGCTGTGGTGGGTTGCGGGCGAAGAAGTCCGTGATGTTACGCTGACGGCTAGTGTTGATGTTTTCGTGATACATCTTGATGTACGGCTCCATAGTCTGCAACAGCTGGTTATTGAAGACTTCATAGCAGTGATCGTCAGGGTCATTGGTAAGGACGAGCTTGAGTTTCTCTGCAAACTCGATGGCATCCTTTACATTACCATGTGTTAACTTAAGTCGTTCTCGGGCTGCCTCACGTACGGCTCCATAGTCTGCAACAGCTGGTTATTGAAGACTTCATAGCGGTGATCGTCAGGGTTGTTGGTAAGGACGAGCTTGAGTTTTCTCTGCAAACTCGATGCCATCCTTTACATTACCATGTGTTAACTTATGTTGTTCTCGGGCTGCCTCACCACCTGCATCTTCACTGGCGTCATCGTCTTCCAACATCTCGTCGGCAGTCACCTCAGGATCCCTGATCACCTCCATAATGTCGTCGTTGGCGGTCTCGGAGAAGCCTGCAGCTGTAACACAATGTGCAGCTTCTCTTGCAAGGTCCACTGCCACTGCAACAGACTAAACCTCACCGGTCACAGGTTCACTCTGCCTCCCACCTGGGATACCTTGCAACACATGCCGCTACGCGTGACGAATCATTGCCACAGACAGCTGCCCCCATGCCTCCACCAAGAAAGCAACAGCTGTCTTGACGTTGAATTCCTTCCAAAACTGTTTGATGTGAACTTCTTGCTCCGCCAACTCTTCTTCATCGTCGCTCTCGCTGTCACCCAGGTTACGCAACTCATCCTTGGTGTTGGTACAGTCGTTCAGGAGCTTAAACTTCTTTGCAGAGAATGCAGCCTTAACGTTGCATATCAACTCCTGGTCCATGGGCTGGATTACAGACTTAGTGTTGGGAGGAAGGAAGACCACTTTTACGTTGGGGTGACGATCCAACAGTAGGGGCGAGTGTCCTGGTGCGTTGTCAAGGAGCAACAAAATGCTGAATGGAACATTCTGTTGCTCGCAGAATTTCTTGATGTTGGGAACGAAACAGTCGTCAAAGCCAGGAGAGGGACAGAGCAGTGAACATCCACGCCTTATGTGCGGTTAGCCAGTGGCCATTTAGCTTGGTCATGTCCATGTTCTTGTAAGCGTGCGGCTTGTGGGCTGTGTGGATCACCGAAAACTTGAGTTTACAGGTTCCGGAGGCATTGGTGGTAAACAGGATGGTGATGCGCTCCTTCTGCAATTTCCGGCCCCGACACTTGCTGTCAGACTGGATAACGAAGGTCTTGGTAGGTAGATTTTCCAAAACAGACCGGATTCATCCATGTTGAACACCTGGTCGTCGGTGTACTGTCCTTCCTCCATAATGTCACGTAAGAATGGAGGAAAATCACTTGGCGCAACACGGTCAGCACTCGCTCCTTCACCAGCAATGTTAATGTTGGTGATCTGGTTCCTCTTCTTAAACCCTTGCAGCCACCCAGAGGAAGCAGTGAAGGGTTTGGGCTCTGCAATTCCCATCTTACGTGCCACTGCTACGTACAGTTCACGTGCGTAGTCCTGAACTGAGCGCGTGTCCACCGCCATGTTCCGTCTTGCCTGATGAATCAAGTAGCTCACCAGCAAATTCTCAGTCTTGAGCAGCACCTTGTTCTGGCAGTACTTCACCATTGAAGCACCTGCAGACTTTGTGATGCTCATGTGTTCTTTTATCTTGGCGGCATCCTTCTTGATCGTCCGAATCATAGATTTGTTCACGCCATGCTGGCGCGCCAAATGAACTTGCCTCGTTCCTTTTTCTAACTCTTGTACGATCTTGTACTTAACTTCGTAACTTAGGGCACGTCGTATCTTCTTTGGCTTGGAGCGACTGGGTCCAGGTAATGCAAGGTTTTTTTGTGGTGGTGGGGGTCCAGCGGATGCCATTCTTACGAGATTAGCGGTAACAATAGAACACAGTTTACACGGGGTGACTGGGAAGAGAGCGACTGACGAGGGTAACGGTTTCTCTGTGGTGGCAGGGCACGTCATATTACATTGAACCAATCACAGCTAGCGTGGGAGGGAGGTAAGGATGCGTGGCCCAATCACAGTCCAATACGTCATATGACGTCACCGATAATGCAACAGCGACATACTGCGCAACCTTACTCACGTCGCTTGACGGGATGGCGGGCCGCTTGAATCCAAAATGGCGTGGCGCATCTGGCCCCTCCAGCGACTCGCCGCGTAAATGACCAAATTTACCGAGTAATTCAAGCATTTCAATTCTGGCAAGGCACCGGGTAAATGACCAAACGCGTTAACCAAAACCGCGTAAACCCAGACTCCACTGCATGCTGAACAGGTATACTGTATACATAAATATTACATAAATTATTTCTGCAATTCTTCACAAATAAAACACATAAATCAATTGAACATGTGATGTCGAATGTGAACTGTGAACACTGCATAATCCCGCGCCAAGCGACAATACTGTATACTGTACACTTAAACCGTTCAAATGGAATCGCGTTACAGCCAACACGCGTTAGCGTTTTACAAATATCGTTCTTCTATTCATCAATCGCGTTACAGCCAATTCGCGTTGACAAAACACGCGTTATAGCAGAGCTCACTGTATGTGGTTGGTATTGCATATTTACATGAATAATGCCGATAGGTTGTATGAGAATGCAAATTAATTATTTGTGAAATTGTGTACAGTGTACACCTTGATAAGTTGGATCATCATCTGATCTTGGCATGATGCTATTTGCTACCTATGCTATACAGTACAGTCGGCCCTTAACATACGCGGAGGTTAGGTAACAGAGATACCCGTGAATGTTAAAAATCTGTTTTCTTTTGCTGCCCCTCCCCCTAAAAAAAACCCTGGGCCCCCATGTCTTTATTTACTGTATATACCTGTGTGTAGTTCAAGTTTTTAAGACCAATTTATTTGGCAAAAAATTAGGGGTCGACCTCTAAATGGGTAATAGTTTCGTTAGGTTGAAAAATATTTACCAGTAACTACCAGTAAACAATGGAAACGACTCATCAACGCACCACCAGCTGTGAGTGTCGGTACAGTTGCCAGGGCAGATCTTTTGCGTCATCATAGCAAGCCCAAAGTAGCCAAATGCATGGTATGATATGCACAGTCCGATCTAAAACATAAAGTATTAATTTTTTAAAGTTTATTTATAGATACTGTACATAAGTTTTTGTTCATTATATTTGAAGCATCAATCTTTGATAATTAAATTTGAAACAAAAGAAAACTGCGATACCGTATTTTCATTAAAATATTATATCACAAGTATATTTTACCTTAACTGTGACTGAATGAATATATTCTCAGAAATAAATATGGAAATGTAATATTTTGGCTGAAATGACGTTCATATTACAGTGGAAAGTGGGATAAAATCATGACGAAAACAATGACTTTCGCTTTCTTTCGTTGTTCAAAAGATTTTACCGTAATCGCTTTTTGAATGGTTTTCAGTTAAAAAACAGTTGTATTGTATTACAATAATATTCTATCCTATCATTAACCTCATAATCCCACAACTGAAAACCATTTGAGAAGCGATTACGGTAACATCTTTTGAACGAAAGAAAGAGAAAGTCATTGCTTTCGTCAGGGGGACAGGTGGTAGATGCGGTACCGTTCTTGCCTCGCAAGCGAGATGTCACAGGTTCGATTCCCGGGCCGGTGGAAGTTGTTTGGACTTACAGTACTTCCTAGCCCCCATTAGTCCCTGTTCACCTGGTGTAAATCGAAATTTGCGAATTCGTATTCAGGGAAAGTTGTTGGAGCTTCCAATAACTTCATGACATAAACCACTGACTCTCAGGCTTCTACGCCTTGACTCTTCAGGCTTCTACGCCCTTAACTCGTGAGACATAAAGGCAAGCATGAACTTGGCATGCTTCCTTGTTGGGCGCTGTAAACGCTTCTGCGCTTCACCTTACACAAGGATGTAGGGGGTGCCCAATACAAAAAAAAAAAAAATTGCTTTCGTCACAATTTTATCCCACTTTCCACTGTAATACGTACGTCATTTCAGCAAAAATATTACATTTCCATATTCTCAGAAATAAATAGTAGTTTTGCTGAAACGTAATGCATTTCAATGTAAATTAGGATAAACTACATGAAAACAAAAGACTTTACCTAACCTTCCGATGTTCAAGATATGTTACTCGTTTTTTTAATAGTTTTCGGTTAAAATACTGTTATATTAGAGATATTCTATTCATACTGTGCTTGATATAATACATTCACAGAAATGTAATATTTTTGCAACTACAATGCTGATGTCAACACAAGCGTGGTTACAGCGAAACTGACTGAGTGAGGGAGAGCTATGCATGTGTGTGTGAGGTTGCGGGAGCGGGCGGTGTCTCATGATCGGTACCACGCGCGAGTTGAATGGCGCGCGATTTGAATGGACTTCAATTACTTCAATGTGCAGAAAATTCCTCCGCTGGGGCAATCCGCGTATTTGCAAATCCGTGTATGCTAAACCCGAGTATGTTAAGGGCCGACTGTACTATAGTTTTGGATTCGTTTAATACTTTGTCTTTTCGTACAGTAAATAAAGATTATAAAGTGTATGTTGAAACTTGAATGTAAACTAATGTTTAATTTCATTCGTTCATTTAATTATTTGTGTACACCTTGATCATCATCTGATCTTGGCATGCTATGCCTTTTTGGAAAGCTCTATGTCTAAGCTACAAGACAACATATGAAAATTTCAGCTCTCTGGGTCTGTTTTTAAGGGTTTCAGAGCCCCCCCCCCCCAAAAAAAGAAGCTAAATTCATATAATAAAAGTTAGCGGTTTGCGTTAGCTTCTGCTAATTTTTTAGCTGTTTAGCGGTTTAGCGTTAGCGAAGTTAACTTTTTAGTTAGCGGATTAGCGGTTAGCGAAGCTAACTTTTCGATTAGCTGTGCCCACCACTGCAAATGGATTGTAAATTAACCTACCAAACCGAGCCTAAGTTAATACAGTACTGTACTGTATACTTCCATGGTAGGTATAATGAGACAAATCTCACAAGAAGAAGATTACATATAGGTAGAATATTGATAGTAAGAGAAATGTAAAGAGAGGAAGACTTTGGTAGCGTGGCCGTGATAGTTATTTGAACTAGACTTACACTTATCTTATCTTACGCGTCAACACACATCTATTACGTCTTAAGGGCGACTTCTCAAACACCGCTTCGTTACAACTCTTTATTAATTACGAACATGACATGGACACATTAATAACACCTCCTATTGAAGTTACTAGGACACTATATTTACGTTACTAGGACATCATATTACGTTACTAGACACTGATTCTCGGACACGAACATGAAATGAATACACTTCCCACGTAAGTAACTCATCCCATGGAAAGCTCTGACAAAAACTCACGTGACCTAGGGGAGGCCTAGCAGGGAGACTGCTTAGCTGGAACACTGGTGTCGGGAGGGCGACTGCTTAGCTGGGACACCGGAGGGAAGTCGGGGAGGCAAGTCTTGCGTGACTCTCCTCCCGTGAGCGGGACTGGGCTTTGGTGGACCTCCTCCTCCGATCCCTGTGTGTCTCTCTCTCTCCGACTCTGTCTCTCTGACTCCCTCTCGCTGCTCCCCTGAGGGAGGGCTACGAGCGGGACTGGGGACGTAGTTGCTGGCCCTTCCTAGTTACAAGACACACTCTCTCTCTCTGCCTTGAGGGAGGGTTACGACGTCCTATATATTGGGAGACGTCAGGTTGAGCTGATCGGGGGGGCGGCGAAGGGTCTCCTTACATTTGCCCTCGCTAATGTAGGGTCAGGTCTGGACTGTTTCAGAGACTTCAAGTTGTTGTAAATTCTGGAGAAATCTTCAGATGAATGCTTGTCTGTTAACATCGTTGGTGGGGCCGTGTGACATGAGAGGCCCTGGTTGATTTGTGGCCCCTTGGGCAGCTGCGAAGGTTACCCTACACTTGACCCCCCTAATGTCGGGTCAAGTCTGGACTGTTTCTGAGATGTAAGCTGTGGTCTGACAACCCATCACTACATAAGTATGATTGGTTGGTTCATCTTGTTTTACGTCAGACTGTGAAGAACTGCAGAAGGACCTCTGTGGGCTCCAGGAATGGTCGAAGAAATGGCTGCTGAGATTCAATGTCACGAAGTGTAAGAGGCTGCACCTGGGGCGTACCAACGGTAAGGAGGCGCTATCATATGTTCCAACGGGATGAAGAAACTGCACTAGTTGAGACTGAATGTGAGAAGGACCTAGGTGTGTATGTTGACAATGAGCTGAAGTTCTCAGGCCATTGCGAGAAGAAGGTAAATTAGGCAAATAAATTATTGGGTCTTATAAGAAGGTCGTTCAGATATCTAGACGGTCCGTCCCTCTTAACGATCTTCAGGAGTGAAGTGCTTCCCCATCTGGAGTACTGTCACCCCATCTGGTCCCCGAGATATGCTAGGTACTGTCAGTTGGTTGAAAATGTTCAAAGGAGGGCTACCAGACTGGTACCTGCACTTCGGCACCTCACCTACCCTGAGAGATTGGAGCGCCTGAACTTGCCTAGCTTATACTACAGACGGGCAAGGGGGGACCTAGTTGAGGTGTATAAGCATCTCAGGGGGCACTACTCAGTTGAGTATCCTTACTTGGGAGCCTGGTGGGCTGGAGTCGGACAAAAACCTTCTCGACCCACTTCAAATTTTTATGCTTCCGACTCCGACTCCGACTCCTTGGCCTATTTGTAACAACTATTTCTACCATCCTAATTGTAATTTGTATGTTGTAACCTGCATAGGTAAAAAGTAAAATACCGTGGCTATACTGCTACAGCTTTATTAATGATCTGGACGATATTTAAGAACTACAAAAGAAAAATAAATTTATTAAGAATTCAAGATATTAACTAGAAAACACCATTTACATGTATATCTAAAAGTTCGATCTCAGCATATGAATTTTGTTTAAGCTCATAATCTGATGTGGATCTAAATGATGATCCTACAATTCCTTTTAAAGTAAAGTTATATATTTATGTACATTAAAGAAATGAATACCTTATTACGAAAAAATGGATAAACCTTACATGATTAAGTTATTAAATTAAATTTTTAATCTCACCAAAAAGGTTGTAGCTAATTGTTTTGTAGCTGAGAGCCTCTGTGCAGTTTTCAATCTAAAAACAAAATTTGATATAATTCAAAATTTCAAATGGTAAAGAAGAGACTATCGTCCAAAATTATAGTGCTATACTGTGCCTGCTACAATAAATTCATAATAATGCTTATAAAATGGAAATAAATTCTTTTAATAATTTAAGAAAATTAGTGGGATCAGTGGAATCACTGCACTGAATATGCCTGAGTTCATATATTTGTTCTTAGGAACAGAATAGCTTCAGTCGGAGTCGGAGTCGGAGTCTGGACAATTTTACCGACTCCGACTCCGACTCCACAAGCCGATATTTCCTCCGACTCCTCGACTCCGACTCCACAGCCCTCTGCTTGGATATGGACGCCGCTTCCACAAGGGTCACAAGCAGCTCAAGATTGAAGAAGCCGCAAGTCCAGAAAACCGTGAGGGCAAAGTTTTTCGGAGTGAGGGTTGTAAACTCTTGGAACAATCTACTAGAGAGTGTTGTGACGGCACCGAGTGTGAGCTCTTTCTAGAGAAGACTTGACCAACACAGGAGCGGGTTCAGGTACATTCAGGAGCCGGTGCATGCCCAGTATTTGCCAACAGTGCGTGACAGAGACGTGACCGATCGCCCAAGCGGCTAACAGGCCGATCAGTGGCGGAGAGGATAAAAGTAAATAATGTAAAGAACTCAACACAGCAGTACAGTGAGCAGTGCGCTGATGTAGATTTACATTTAGGACAAAAAAGTTTACCCCTTAAAAATACCTAAGTCCACCACTTGAATTTTTTTGTTAATACAGAACAGTGTAGAGTTAAGAAAAGGTTTCCGGTAATTATTTGGATCTTAACTGTTGCTAGTTTGGCGGAGAATTTTTGTCTAATTTTGCTCAATATTTGATGCTTAATGCAATGGACATAATCTTTTGTGTTGAAATACTAAAAAGAAAAAAAAAATTCAACTTAAGAGTTGAGAATAACAAAGTAAAAAATTTCCCTTTTTACATTACTAAGATTGTTTTCCATTGAAAAGCATACAAATCATAACCTTACCAAAGTCATAACCTAACCAAACCTTAGTCACATGTTCTCACGCAGTGAAGTCACAGAGTTGTTGGTGCCGCGGAGAATGACCGAGAGCTCAGAGGGGCTGGGATGATACCATCTTCAATCGATAACTTTCCCTGCTGACAAAAACTTCTCAACTCTGAAGTTGAAAAAAAAAAAAAAAAATTTTTTGCAGCATTTCCACAAAAAAAGATTATCTCCATTGCATTAAGCATCAAATATTGAGCTAAATGAGGCTAAAATTGTCTGACTAACTAGCAACAGTCATGATCCTAATATTAGCCAAGATTTCTCCTAACCTATCCAAACTAACCTAACCTATCTAACCTAACCTAACTTTCATAACCTAATTTAGCTACCTGATCTGACCTTGAATAGCTAGGTTAGGTTGGTTCATTGTATCTCAGATAAATCATATAATGTAGCGGTAGCTGATAAGTTGTTGGTTGTGTTTATGAAAAAATTTGGCATTCAGGACATAATTACCAAAATACTGTACTATCATGCTTGTACCTGTACAAGGGAATTAAGAAAATAAAAAATCTTCATAATTTTTGGGATATTTTAAAGTAAGAGTGAAGTTATATTGTATGTATAGTATGCTATAACGAACATAATTGGTTCCAGAACCTCGTTCGTTATAGCATTCGTTCGTTATAGGATTAATCCGTTCCAGGCCCCCAAATACAACCACTTAACACTGAAAAAATTCTGTGGAAAATGTAAAAAATACGGTACTTTATCTTACCTTAGTGTTATTCAGCATGCAGGTACCCCTAAACACTGGCACAGCACTACCACTTCCACTGGGAGTCTTGGCTTTAAGGTCTTCAAACAATTGTCTGGCCTTCTCACAAATTATAGCTTCACTAATGTTACCACCTGCCATTTCTTTCTCCTTTATCCACACTAAGAGTAAATTTTCCATCTCTTCAATCACATTACACCTTGCTTTGCTAAGTCTACAGATTCCCTTAGCCACTTGCACAGTTTTTAACTCCTCTTTATTCTTCAAAATCGTACATATAGTCGATTTAGCCATACCATATTCATCACTAAGTTTCGCAATGCTTCTTCCATTCTCACGTTTCTTTATAATTTCTTATATAGTTTCAAGGGTTATTAGCTTTCTTACTCGCTTTGGACGATTCATTGCTACAATTGTATACTTGTATAACAAAATAGTTATACAAATAACGTGAATTTTCACATCAAAAGACGAAATTTCAACAATAACAGTGGTGCACTGGCTACACAATGAGACAAAGATGGCACCTGACGCTCTTGTTGTGGGTCGCGGTACAACAATATTCATGCGCCAGACGAAATAGTCCCGTATTCATCCGCGTTCGTTGTAGGAGTTGTGTTCGTTATAGCATTCTCAATTTTATAGGTAAAACCGTTCGTTATAGGAATATTCGTAGTAGGATCCGTTCGTTATAGCATACCCCACTGTATATATATATAAAAAGAGATCTAAGGATGCTGGTTGCTTGTGCATGGTGGCGGTTGCTGCAAAGAATTGCTGTGTATAAATGTTCCAGCTTATGATATGCTTGGTGTGGAAGCATTGAAGAAATCATTCGGGAGATAAACGAGCGAGATAGATTAGTGTTAAGAATGAAAACAAATGCCACAAAAAATATTACAAAATTTGCAACCTCATCAAGGTGCTTTAGCAAAAATTAAGTTTTGAAAGAAAAATGAATCAAATCAAACAAAGCCTTGCACCTCGTAGTTATTACTTTAATTTTGGTTAAGATAGATTTGATTAGTTTTTTATGCGGTAAAGGGTTAAGAAATTAAAATTGCAGAAAATGCTTTATCCAGCCCTGGTTTACTTTTTACTTTACTTTTATCCTCTTCACCACTGATCGGCTCATTAGCCACTTGGGCGATCAGTCACGTCTCTGTTATGCACTGTTGGCAAGTACTGGGCATGCACTGGTTCCTGAATGTATCTGAACCTGCACCAGTGCTTGTCAAGTCTGGTCTTGAAAGAGCTCACACTCGGTGCCATCACAACACACTGGCAGATTGTTCCAAGAGTTCACAACTTTCACTCCAAAAAAGTTACCCCTCACAGTTTTCTGGGCTTGCTGCTTCTTCAACCTTGAGCTGTGACCCCTTGTGGGGAGAGCATCTGCCAGCTCCAGGTAAGGACACTTGACTGAGTAGTGCCCTTTGAGATGTTTATACACCTCAATTCAGGGTTCCCCTGCCCGTCTGTAGCATACAGTGTTAGGCTCCGGTGGCCTTCTTTGACATTAACTCCACTGACAATCCCTAGCATATCTCTCGGGACCAGACAGGGAAGCACTCACTATTATAGATCGCTACAAGTGACGAATTGCTCCAGATCAGGGCATTTTCCAAGCAAAGGATTTCTAATATGAGTACACAGTATTCGGGCCAAGTAACATAATTATGAGCACTTCGCAATCACCTCTTAGGTGAGTAGTACGATAAAATAAGAAAGGTGGATTTAGTCTGCGCTTGTGGGAAACCCTTAAAACAAACAAATCAGGTGTTTACTTACCTTGATCAATCTTATTGTTTGCTACTGCTGCTTCCTGGTAATTGGCACCTCTTGGTATGGACCAGTGCATCAAAGTTTGGCACTAACGACTGAGCTGTAGCAACCTTCAGTATTGAATTAAGGTGAGCATCAGTAAGTTGAGACCGAAGCCGAGACTTGTTCAAGTTCATCACAGAAAAGAGTTGTTCACAGACATATGTACTTCTGAACATTGACATAATCTTTGAGGCAAAACATTTAATCCTGGGATAATATGGTCCAAAATATTGATAAAATGTGCCAACATCATCACTCGAAAACTTGTTCCTCAACACAGAATCACACTGGAGCTCAATTAATTCTAACTGAAGATGTTCTGGTAGCTCATTAACACCAACAGAGAATGGGTCCTGAAAAATGAAAAAAATCCTTCTCAAGTCTTTTAAAGTCAGCAAATCTTTCTTGGAACTCCTTCATTAATTTAAAATTCTTGATGCAGTACTTTTTTGTGTTGATATCAGTATGAATCTCAGGTGTGCCTTGCAGGGACTTCAAGGTCGGAAAGTGAGAAAGATTACTCTGATAGTTGCCGTTGAAAAAGCTGAAGTTTCATCTCAAAGGCACGAATGCAGTCATAAAACTCTGTCACCAATTTATTGCATCCTTGCATCTTTGTATTAAAGTAATTTAAGTGTTCTGGAATATCCACCAGGAAAGTTAGATCTTGAACCCATTCATTATCTTTCAGTTCATGCAAATCCCTTCCTTTCTGTTCCATAAACATCTGTATTTCACTGCGCAATTCATAAAATCGCTTCATTACGACTCACCGACTTAACCAGCGAACATCAGTGTGGTATGGCAGTCCGTGTGTGTTCTCATTTTCCTCCAATAAGCAGTTGAACTGTCTGTGGTTCAGACCTCGCGCTCGTATGAAGTTCACCGTCTTTATAACAACATCCATGACATTATCCATCTTTAGTGTTTGCTACACAACACTTCTTTATGTATAATACAATGCATATTATAAATTTGATGGTTCGGGTTCACAGCTATTAGTTTTCCTTTAATTTTGTTGCCACGCCAGCTTTTCTACCCACCATTTGCGGTGCTCCATCTGTATCCAGACTCACAGTTTGTGCCCAGTCAACACCTAATTTATCCAGTGCCCCCACCAAACCCACAAAGATGTCATCACCTGTTGTTGTTCCTTTCATTGGTACCAGTTTCACAAATTCTTCTGTTACTTGCATATTTTCATCCACACCACGTATAAAAACTGCAAGTTGTGCTACATCACTTACATCGGTACTTTCATCAATTGCAACTGAAAATGCAGTAAAGGACTTAACTTTGTCTTTGAGTTGACTGTTAATATTCTCTGATAATTCACCAATTCTTTCTGCAACTGTATTTCTTGAGAGGCTTATGTTTGCATATGCTTGATGTTTTCCGAGCAAATATCTTCTAAAGCCATCAACATACATTTCTTTATAAAGTTCCCTCAGAAAACAGCTTCGATGACACAGCTATTTCATGGGCAATCCTGTAACTTGCCTTAACTGCAGCATCACTGACTCTTAAATACTGACTGCTGCTTTTTCAATGACTGCTCCAACTCCTTAACTTTGTTTTCACGTAACTTTCCACTATATTTATTGTACTTCATAGCATGGTTAGTTTCATAATGCCTTCGAACATTGTATTCTTTGGCCACAGCAACTTGTTGATTACAAATCAAACATGTTGGTTTTCCATTCATTTCAACAAAAAAAGTATAAGATTTTCCACTTATCCTGTACCACCCGATGCTCTTCATTAACTGTTCTTTTCTTTGAAAACATAATTATGGGCTCAAAAGTAAGAACAGTGATCACTGCTGCTTTGGATATTTGCAACGTTCCAACTGCCTTGAGCAACTATGCAGCACTAGTACTTGAATGACTGGCCAAGCGACAGCCTATCGCATCAGAATTTTCATGTCTAATACCTGTATTGTACTGAGTGTATACGTGAACAGTAGTCAGTCGGCCGTCTCATAACTCGTACAGTGGCACGCTTGCAACCACAATTAACCGTTAAAACTATCTCTAGTCTTATTGTTCTTTCATTGGTGATGTTGATTGAGTACATTTGTACCCCGCTTTACGCGGTTTCACTTAACGCAATTTCTCATATACGCGGTACCATGCCAGAACCGAACTTTCACTTAACGCGGTTCATCTACCCATATACGTGCAGTGTCCGGCTCGAGACGCTATTTTTAGATTCGCCCCACCCGCCACCCGCTGCTCCCGTCTGCCTCGCCTCTCCCTCCTCCTCCCTCCCTCCGCCTGGGCAAGCCGCGCTGTAAGGTTGCACAGTGTGTGTCTTCTACTAACGTAAGTGTTACACCTAACTTTTAGTTTTCCTAACCTAACCTTTATTTTTCCTAACTTAACCTTCATTTTTCCTAACCTAACCTCTTCTATATTACTTGTTTGTTCATACCATCATAAAGTTAAGATAAAATTTTTACTACAACATAGTTGTGTGTCGTCAGAAAGTGGAGTTTGGGGGTCGGGCCAGTCTCTATTGGAATTATTCCTATATGTTCTGTTGCTCACTTAACGCAGTTTTCACTTAACGCGGTACCCTGTGGGTTCAATTGACCGCGTAAATCGGGGTACAACTGTATTTTGTTCTAGGATACAGCAGACTATTTTATTCAACTGAGGGATACACTCACTATTTAGTTTTAGCTCCTCAAGGTAAGGCTGGAGCAGCAAATGGGCCGCAGGCCGCATGCAAGAGTGTGTGTCGGGCTGCATGTGGCCCACGGGCCGCATGTTTGACACCCCTGGTCTAGATATCTGAACGACCTTCTTATAAAACCCAATAATTTAATTGCCTGATTCACCTTCTCGCAATGGCCCGAGAACTTCAGCTCATTGTCAACATACACACCTAGGTCCTTTTCACATTCAATCTCAATTAATGCAATTTCTTTATCCCGTTGGGACATATAATATGCCTTCTTATTGTTGGTACTTCCCAGGGGCAGCCTCTTACACTTCGTGACATTGAATCTTAGCAGCCATTTCTTCGACCATTCTTGAAGCTCACGGAGATCCTTCTGCAGCTCTTCACAGTCTGCTTGGTTCTTAATTTTCTGAAATAACTTGGCATCATCCGCAAACATTTGTATGGTCCAATACATTGCCTTGTGGTACCTCGCTTGTGACGGGTACTCATGATGATTTCGTGCCATTATTCACCACACGCACTGCTTGTGGTCACGGAGAAAGTCTCCGATCCACGTTAGGACATTTCTCCTAATCCTCCGTACCCTTTCAGTTTAATTTTCAGCCTTTCATGCAGGAAGATTAATCGCATCCTCTCTTGTGAACACCGAGGAAAAGAAACTGTTCAATGCCTCAGCTTCATCCTGGTCAGAATCTGCTTAATTACCATCTTTAAGCCTCAGGTCCGCTTTTTTAATTTCGACTTTGCATAGTGGTAAAACTCCATTGTATTTGACTTTACCTCGCTTGCAACCAGCCTCTGAAACTCTTTTTCAGTCCTTCTACCATCTGTATTTGCTTGGTTCCTGGCTTTTGTATACATCCTCCTGTCCTGCTCATTGTATGACCTCACCCACGCCTTGAATTTCTGGGTTTTCTTCTTAACTTTGACGACCGCTGCATGGTTCATGTATTCCTAGAGGCACTGGGTTTGGTCTTGGATATATATTTGTCGATCAAATGGTTCACTTTACTAGCTATGATATTCAGCATAGTGTCTGTGTTCTTATGCCTTAGTGAGTCCGGTCAGTGGATACCCCTCATCGCGTCGTAATTTCCCTTGTAATATTTGCACCTTGGCCTGGCCTTATCCTGAACTAGGTAACAGTTAAATCTGAATGACAACACTATATGGTGACTGGTGCCAACTGGGGCAAGGTGTTCCAGTTTGGCCACCATACCCTCCTCGTTTGTTATGATGAGGTCAAGTGGCTTGGGTGTTTGCTCCCCTCTGTAATTTGTCGGGTCTTTAACATGTTGAAACAGAAAATTATCTCTCACAGTTTCTACAAAAAGAGTAGCATGGTTATTCAAGTCAATTGGGGTGAACTCGTTTCTCCAGTCGGTCTCCATAGTTAAAGTCCCCCATGATAAGGAGGTGGCTAGGGTTTAGCATCGCCGCATTGTCTATTAAGGTTCTTAAGTTCCTTTGATTTAGTGGGCCACAGTTTGGGGATCTGTAGATACACCCGACGATAAGTAAGTCCCCTCCCTTTAATTTAATTTTACACCACTTGGACTCTTCAAAAACATCCTCTCCCTGTACCCTCACCTGGCTGGCTCTAAGGTCTTGCCTAGCGTAGATAACCACACCCCTCTTGCAAGTTTCTTGAGAAAGGTTCGTAAATGAGTCATATCCAGCAATGCTGAACTCGCATTCCTCTGGGTCGATTCTCCTGTTCTTGTACAACAGTTCTACAACTCCTACAATATCTGGTTAGTGTACTTTCAGTAGTGTTTCAAACTCCTCTCTCTTATCAAGGAACGTGTCAGTATTAGTGTACATGACATTCAAGCCAGAATTTGTTCTCGGTAACGTCTCTGCTCTTAGTAGTAAACCCGCTCCCCCCCATTCTCAGAAGCTGCAGCATTTGTTAAGTACACTGTATTTTGCAGGGTGTGGTTGGAAATGTCATTGTTTACACGGCGCTCGCCCCCTCCTGTCTGGTGGACCGCCAAATGCAAGCGAAAACATGTGGAGGGGCGCTCGTTAAACGAAGTTAAGAATCTTATGGAAGGTAATTCGTTAACCGAAATCTCGTTAACCAAGGCACTCGTTAACCGAGGGATCACTGTAATGCAATAAAATAACTACAATAGCATAAAAACAGTGCAAAAGAACTCTGCGAGTGAGTGAGTGAATATAGTGGGGTATGCTATAACGAACGGATCCTACTACAAATATTCCTATAACGAACGGTTTTACCTATAAAATTGAGAATGCTATAACGAATGCAACTCCTACAACGAACGCGGATGAATACGGGACTATTTCGCCTGGCGCATGAATATTGTTGTACCGCGACCCACAACAAGAGCGTCAGGCGCCATCTTTGTCTCATTGTGTAGCCAGTGCACCACTGTTATTGTTGAAATTTCGTCTTTTGATGTGGAAATAGAGTTACAGCTAGACCCCGACTTACGACGGGGTTAGGGACCCAAATCCAGGTCGTAAGTCCGACATAAAAAAAAAAAAAATAAATAAATAAATAAATAAAAAATAAATAAATAAATCTACAATGAAATACATTACACTAAACATAAAAAATAATGAGGAATGGATACAGTACAGTAAAAGTAATAAATAATGAGGAATGGATACAGTGTGACTGAGCACTTACCTTAAATGTAGTCAGCTGAATGCACACAGAGCCCCCATAATTTTCTATTTACAGGATACATGGAGACTATATTAATTGGAAGAAGCAGAAGAGGAGACAGGGCTGGGTGGGTCATCAATGTCGCTTTCTTTAGACAGGTTTATGTACAGGGGTAACTTGCTGGTTGAAGGTATTGGATCATCTTGAGGGAGTGAAGAGGCAGCACTGGTGGGGCGTGAGGAGACAGCACTGGGGGACTTCTTGAAATAGATGTCCAATTTAGACTGCACAGTTTGCTTTTTCTTTTCATTATAAATTTCTCTGTAGCAAGCAAGTGCATCTTGGATCATTCTGTCAACTTTGGCATAACGCTCATAATTTTGATCCATGTCATCAAACATTTGCATTCCTTTATTAATTGTAGCAAATGCCTCTGCCATATGTTTCACTGAAAACTTTTTGGGGGGTGCAGGCTCTTCTACATTTTGTCTCTCTTCTTTCTCTGCAATTTTCTGTGCACCTAGTTCAATAAGATCCTCGTTACTGAGCTCTTCTGCTACACTTTCAACCAACTGTCCAACATCTTCAGTATCAATTTCTAACTCCAGCTGTTTACCTAACTCCACTATCTTGTTACTAATATCCAAAATAACTACATTTTCATTAAATCCTTTGAAACTGTGCACATATCTTTTCAGGATTTTCTTCCATATTCCATTCATGCAATGTTTTGTAACCTAATCCCATGCTGTACTAATGTTCTTTATACATGACAAAATGTTGTACTCCTTCCAAAACTGTCTGAGCGTTTTCTCACCTTCAGTAGCAGCAACAGCCTGAGCGAAGGTCGTGAGTAAATAATACGCTTTAAAGGCAGCAATAGCACCTTGATCCATGGGTTGGATGATAGAGGTAGTGTTAGGTGGAATATACACTACCTTAACATCAGGGTGCATGTCGTCCAGGTGTGGTGGGTGTCCCGGAGCATTATCCAAAATCAGTAAAATCTTGAATGGAATCCTTTGTTGGAGACAATACTCCTTGGCTCGTGGAATGAAACAAGTCATGAACCAATCCTCAAACAGTACTAGGGTCATCCAGGCTCTCTTGTTACTGCGATAAAACACTGGCAGTGTGTGTTTGCTGATATGTTTAAAAGCCCTGGGGTTCTCTGAATGATAAATCATGAAGGGCTTTAGCTTGAAACCAGCAACATTCCCCCCCAACAGAAATGTAATTCTGTCCTTGAATGCCTTGAATCCGGGCATTGTTTTTGCCTCTTTGTGGATGTATGTCCGCTCAGGCATGCGTTTCCACAATAATCCAGTCTCATCCACATTGAATATTTGCTCAGGCAAATAATTCCATTCCACAATCACATCATCTAACTCCTCCTTAAAAGCGTCGGCAGCACCAACATTGGCACCAGCTGCCTCTCCACTCACCTTAACATTGTGTAGACTGTAGCGTTTTTTAAATCTATCAAACCACCCATGACTTCCTGTAAAGGTTTGATCACATTCATCTCCTGCCTGCTCCTTCAGGCTTTGGAACAGGCTTCTTGCTTTAGCCTGTATGGTTAGAACGCTTAAGGGTACACGCTTCTGTATCTGGTCTTCTATCCATATCACCAATAATTTTTCCATATCGTGGATAGGACCTTGTCTTTTCTTTGATATTATAGTTCCCTTTATAGGTGTTGTTCCTTTCACTACTTCACGAATACGTTCCTTGTCCTTCAGAATAGTGGATATAGTCGAGTGTGAGAAACCTAGGTCGCGTGAGATTGTTGCTACTGTTTTTCCATTCTCATACTGTGTTATTATCTTCAGTTTCATCTCAAAAGTAATTGCCTGTCTCCTTTTCCTTGGAGCACCACCAGCACTCTCACTTTTACGCTTTCCAGTCATTATAAAGTCAATTAAATACGATAATAACGAAAGTTCACAGCGCGATCAGTATAGGATACGATAGCCAAACACAAACAAAGCGCTCCACTGAGTGAGTGTACCCACGAGGCGACCCAAGACACCCCTCCCTCTCGCCCGGGACGGAAACGTTTCGGTATAGAAAATGCGCGCGTCATTTGAAAAAATTTTTGGTCACGACGGTCGCAGTCGTATGTCCCGTATGGACGTACGGTCAAAGCAGGTCGTAAGTACCAATGGACGCAAGTCCACGTAGTCGTAAGTCGGGGTCTAGCTGTATTTGTATAAATATTTTGTTATACAGGTGTACAATTGTAACAATGAATTGTCCAAAGCGAGTGAGAAAGCTCATAACTCTTGAAACTAAGAAAGAAATCATAAAGAAACGTGAGGATGAACAAGCATTGCGAAACTTAGTGATGAGTATGGGATGGCTAAATCGACTATATGTACGATTTTAAAGAATAAAGAGGAGTTGAAAACTGTGCAAGTGGCTAAAGGAATCTCTAGACTTAGCAAAGCAAGGTGTAATGTGATTGAGGAGACGGAAAATTTACTCATAGTGTGGATAAAGGAGAAAGAAATGGCAGGTGGTAGCATTAGTGAAGCTATAATTTGTGAGAAGGAATTGTTTGAGGACCTTAAAGCCAAGACTCCCAGTGCAAGTGATAGTGATGTGCCAGTGTTTAGGGGTACCAAGGGGTGGTTTACTGGTTTCAGAAGGAGAAATAAATTACATAGTGTTGTGAGACATGGTGATGCTGCTAGTGCAGATAAGGAAGCAGCTAAGGAACACCGTGACATTTTTTTAATGTTATTAAAGAGGGAGGCTTTGTTTCTCAGCAGGTATTCAACTGTGATAAAACTAGACTTTTTTGGAAAAAAATGCCTCGCCATACATACATTACCAAGGAGGAAACTTCTGTCCCTGGCCATAAGCCAATGAAAGACAGGCTTACCCTCCTTCTTTGTGCTAATGCTTCTGGTGACTGCAAAATAAAGCCACTCCTTGTGTACCATGCAGAAAACCCCAGAGCTTTCAAAAACATTAGGAAGACCCGCCTTGGTGTTATGTGGCGGTCAAACCCAAAGGCTTGGGTGACCAGGAGTTTATTCTCTGAGTGGGTGATTGAGGTGTTTGGACCGAGTGTTCGGGAATACCTCAGGGAGAATAATCTTCCACTGAAAGCTTTGTTGGTGATGGACAATGCACCAGCCCACCCTCCTAATTTGATGGTTGAATTGCCAGAGGAGTTCAACTTCATCACTGTGCACTTCTTGCCACCCAACACAACACCTCTCATCCAGCCCATGGATCAACAGGTAATTTCTAACTTTAAGAAGCTGTACACAAAGGCACTGTTTAGAAAATGTTTTGCATCCATTTCTTTCAGTGATGTTAGTTTGAAGGAACTCTGGAAGAGTCACTTCAATATAGCAGACGCTGTTTTTTTAATTACCTCAGCCTGGAAAGAGGTTACTGTGAGGTGTCTTTGTGTTGCTTGGAGGCCATTGTGGCCTGAATGTGTGCTTCAAAGAGACTTCGAAGGCTTCGAAGAGTTAGAAGAAGAGGCTGTTGTTCATGAAATTGTGTCTGGGCAATTCCATGGGCCTGGAAGTGGATGATGATGATGTTGAGGAGTTGGTGGAAGAGCACAGTAAGGAACTGTCCACTGAGGAGCTGCTTGAGCTTCACAAAGAACAAAACGAGACACTGAAGCGGAGCTTAACTTCTGAGGAGTCAGGGGAGGAGGAGGACAAGGAGGAAAGCTGCATCATTCCAGCCAAAGATCTCAAGGATGCGTTCTTTTGCTGGAGCAAATTGTCAAAACTTGCTGAGGATTATCATCCTGATGTTGGTTCTGTGCAAAAGGCCATCAGTGTGTTTAATGACAATGTTATGAACTACTTTTGGAAGGTCCAGAAATCAAGGTTGAAGCAGCCAACCCTGGATTCCTTTTTTACAAAGGTAACAAAAGAACCTACAGACAAAGTGCCTGTGGGACAGTCACCAAAGAGGGCTAGGAAGGATGATTCCTCTCCTTCCACCTCTTCTCCATAATTCTCTCCTCCCCCCTCCCCCTCTGCCTCCTGTCCTGCATGCTGAACAACACTAAGGTAAGATAAAGTACCGTATTTTTTACATTTTCCACAGAATTTTGTCAGTGTTAAGTGGTTGTATTTGGAGGCCTGGAACGGATTAATCCTATAACGAACGAATGCTATAACGAACGAGGTTCTAGAACCAATTAGATTCGTTATAGCATACCCATGGGTGCATTAGATTTTGTACGTGCGTGTAATGTGCGTGTGTGCAGTGGCGTACTAAGGGGGGGGGGGGGCGGTCCGCCCCGGGTAACAGCCAGAGGAGGGTGCCATGAGACTCATAAATAAATAAATATCTGTCCTCTGTAGCCTTTTTTTTTTTTTTTTACAAAATCTAAGTACAACTTATGAGTTATCAGTGCGAAAATTTCGTCATTCAAATTAATTGCCCCTTCATCCATCTCATTTTCAAATAAACAAAGGCAATTTCCTGGAACTGGTGGAGTTATTATCAAACTATGATCCTGTTTTGAAAGAACATCCTTTGGAGGTTAAGCATGCTCTTCCATCTCAGACATCTGGAAGGAGATTGAGCTCTTACTTGTCACCAAATATTCAGAATGAATTCATCTGTCTTCTAGGAAATAATGTTAAGGAAAAAATTTTGGCTGGCATCAAGAAGGCCGAGTATTTTGGAATTCTTTTTGACAGTACACCTGATATTTCTCATGCAGATCAGATGTCCGAAGTGATTAGATATGTTCCTATTGAAGGTGATTCTGTTGAAGTAAGGGAATCTTTCTTGGGTTTCTTTCCTATTGCTGGAAAAACTGCAAATGAGCTCACAAAGGATATCCTGGGTAATCTGGAGAGTGATGGACTGGACATTAACTTTTGCCCCAGTCAAGGATATGATAATGCTGCAACTATGGCTGGTATTCATGGAGCTGTTCAGAAGAAAATCAAAGAAATAAATCCAAAGGTTTTGTTTGTGCCTTGTGCTAATCATTCCTTGAACCTTTGTGGGATACACTCTTTTGGAACCAATCCTTTATGTGTAACTTTCTTTGGAACTGTAGAGAAACTTTATTGCTTTTTTCACTTTCAACTCACCGATGGGAAGTGCTGAAAGAAAATATGAACCTGACAGTCAAAAGACTTTCTCAGACTAGATGGAGTGCACAGCATGATGCTGTAAAGCCTCTCAAGAAACAATTTGAGAAGCTGATCATAGTCCTGGAAACATTGACAGATCAAAGAGAAAATGTTGACATAAGTGGATCAGCTGTAGTTTTGCTTAAAGCTGTATGTGATTTTTATTTTTTGGGTTATCTTTCTTTTTGGTGTGATGTACTGGAAGAAGTGAATCTCACACAGAAGTATTTGCAAACAGAAGGAATAAGTCTTGAAAAGTGCACTGTAAAGCTCAATGGTTTGAAATTGTTTCTTCGAGGTCAGCGGAATGAAATTGTGGAGAGAGCGATTCAATATGCATACACAATGTGAAGAAATGGGCATCTCCATGGTAACAAGAGGGAGGATAAGACGTAAGAAACTGATGCCAGGAGAGATAGCTAGGGATGGTGGACTGACAATGCAAGAGGAAATGAGGAGATCAGTGTTTGAATGCTTAGATCGATTTAGTCTTGAATTGGATGCTCGTTCAGAGGCCATGGATAACATCTTGTCAATATTTGCAGCTATTCAGACAAGCTACTTGCTTTCTGCAAAAGAAGAACAACTTCAGGGGCGTATTTCAAATTCAAGCATGACCAAGATTTTTAATGAAATTTCTGATGAGGATGTCATGATAGAAATTATGCGACTTTGCAGACACATGGAGGCTGCCAAAATCACACCTGAAGAAGCAAATAAATGGACAGTCTTGCAGTTCCTGAAGTTTATTGTCAAATGGAACTTTTGTGAAACCTTGCCAAACTTGTCATTGTGCCTGAGATTCTTTTTAACAAAATGTGTGTGTCTATTGCATCATGTGAAAGAAGTTTCTCTAAACTGAAACTAATCAAGAATTATCTTCGTTCTAGCATGACTCAGGCAAGATTGAACAGCCTAGCTATGATTTCTATCAAAAATGAATGTGCCAAGACAGATAATTTTGATGAAATAATTGGTAAGTTTGCTGAAGCTAAGTCACGAACGATGAGGCTGTAAAATTTATATACAGTATTACCCCGCCTAACGCGGTTTCACTTAGCGCGTTTTCGCATATACGCGGTGCCTTGCCAGAGCTGAACTTTCACTTAACACGGATTTTTTCCACATATACGCGGTGAGTGTCCGGCTCGAGATGCTATTTTTAGATTTTGCCCACGCGCCACCCGCCCGCCCGCCTGCCTGCCTCTCCCTCCTCCTCCCTCCGCTTGGGCAAGCCGCGCGGTAAGGTTGCGCAGTGTGTGTCTTTGTTGCGTTATCACTGACGTCATATGACGTATCGGACTGTGATTGGCCATGCATCCCTACCCCCCTCTGCTGCTAGCTGTAATTGGCTTAAAGTATTATGACGTGACCACCCCGGGGAGGGAGGGAGGGAGGGAGGGAGGAGAGACGACGCTTGACCTAGCCGCGGCAGTTTCATCCCTCAAGGCCACACCGTGTTAACGCGCATCCATTGTTCCGTAAAATGGCTTCCGCCGGACCACCACCGCCCCCAGAGAGAGACCTTTCCTTACCTGGACCCAGCGGCACTAAGCCAAAGAAGACACGACGTTCATTAAGCTACGAGGTGAAGTACCAAATTGTTCAAGATTTGGAGAAAGGAAGACGGCAAGTTGATCTCGCGCGCCAGCATGGCGTCAACGAATCTACGATTCGTACGATCAAGAAGGATGCAGCCAAGATCAAAGAGCACATGAAAATCACAAAGTCTGCAGGTGCTTCATCTATCAGGTATTGCCAGAACAGGGTGCTGGCAAAAGTGGAAAATTTGCTGGTGAGTTATTTGGTGCGTCAGGCGCGACGCAACATGGCGGTGGACACGCGCTCAGTGCAGGAGTACGCACGTGAGCTATACGCAGCAGTGACACGTAAACTGGGAATTGCAGAGCCCAAACCCTTCAATGCTTCCTCTGGTTGGCTGCATAGGTTTAAGAAGAGGAACAAGATCACCAACATCAACATTGGTGGTGAGGAAGCGAGTGCTGACCGTGTGGCGGCTAGAGATTTTCCTCCGTTTTTACGTGAGATTATGGAGGAAGGACAGTACAGTGACGACCAGGTGTTTAACATGGACGAATCTGGTCTTTTCTGGAAAAAGTTACCTTCCAAGACCTTCGTTGTCCAGTCTGCCAGCAAGGTAAGGGGTCGGAAGTTGCAGAAGGAACGCATCACCGTCCTGTTTACCACCAATGCCTCCGGTACCTGTAAACCAAAGTTATCGGTGATTCACACAGCCCGCAAGCCGCACGCCTACAAGAATATGGACATGAACAAGCTTAATGTCCACTGGCTAACCGCACGTAAGGCGTGGATGTCCTCTTCTCTGTCCCTCTTCTGGTTTGACAACTTTTTTGTTCCTGACGTGCAGAAATTCTGCGAGCAACAGAATGTTCCATTCAATATTTTGTTGCTCCTTGACAACGCACCTGGACACTCGCCCCTACTTATGGATCGTCACCCCAACGTAAAAGTGGTCTTCCTTCCTCCCAACACTACGTCATTAATCCAGCCCATGGACCAGGAGTTGATCTGCAATGTGAAAGCTGCGTACTCTGCAAAGAAGTTCAAGCTCCTGAACGACTCTACCAACACCAAGGATGAGTTGCGTAAGCTGGGTGACACCGACAGCGAGAGCAAAAGCGACGAGGACAAGGAACAAGAGGCGGTGACTCAAGAACTTCTCGTCAAACAATTTTGGAAGAAGTTTAACGTTAAACAAGCTGTAGACTTCTTGGTGGAGGCATGAGATCTGCTGACTATTGCTACGATTCGTCACGCATGGAGACATGTGTTGCATGGCATACCAGGTGAGAGGAGGAGTGAACCTGTGACTGGTCAGGTTCAGACTGTTGCAGTAGCAGTGGACCTTGCCAGAGAAGCTGCGCTCAATATTACAGCTGAAGGCTTTTCCGAGACCACCAACGAAGACATCCTGGAGGTGATCAAAGATCCTGAAGTGACTGCCGACGAGATGTTGGAAGAAGAACACGCCAGTGAAGAGGAGGAAGAAGGTGCGTCATTCTCCGAAGAACCTAGTTTAAGTCATAGTGATATTAAGTGTGCCATAGAGTTTGCAGAAAAAATTAAGTCCGTCCTTTCCCGCGACAATGACGATGAACGCTATGAAGTCTTCCATACCCGACTGGTGCAGGCTATGGAGCCGTACATCAAGGTGTATCACGACAACATCAACACCAGCCGTCAGCAAAGCATAACCGAGTTTTTCGCCCGCAACCCACCACAGCCAGCCCAAGCCAGTGATAGTGAAATTGAAGTTGACTTTGAGGGATTTGTCAGGGAAGCCCTGACAACTGTAAGTGACAGTGATGCTGATTCACCTAGTAATGGTGATTCACCTGAGGGCCAGTAATCTGCCCTCTGCCTCGGAACCAGCCTCCATCCCCGTATGCCGACCCATCTCTTCTACTACCGTAAGTGTTCCACAAAATTTTTCGTTTTTTAACCTATTCTTTATTTTTCCTATGTTAACCTTTATCTTTCCTAACCTAACCTCTTCTATATTACTTGTTTTTTCATACCATCATAAAGTTAAGATAGAATTTTTACTACAACATAGGTATGTGTCGTCAAAAAGTGGAGTTTGGGGGTCGGGCTGGGTTCTATTGGAATTAATCCCATATGTTCTGTTGTTCACTTAACGCGGGACCCTCTGGGTTCAATTGACCGCGTTAAGTGGGGTACAACTGTATATATATTTTTTTGTGTTAGATGAAAGTATACCGCTTGTATCTCGTGGTTTCCTACGTTTTTTGAACAATCTAGTGCTATTGGTCAAGTTTCTGATAAAATTGAGTTGAAGAAGGCTGCACCCTTCTCATTGTGTAACTTGTAGTTATATACAGTATGGATTCTGTACTTTGTATATTTGAATTACTTGTATGTGCTTTGTTGTATCGTGTAAATTTTGTTGAAATTAGGAAATACATTTGTTTATATATACTGTAGATTTCCTAAATATCATCCACATTTACAAACCTGCTTTTTATTTACGAATATTACAATTGATGTAGGCTACATTATTCTTTAGTAAAAAAAAAATAATAGTTTTCCATATTAATAAAAGGAAACTAAAACATTTATAATATTTACTAAGCATAATCCAAAATTCCTTAAGAGTATTATTATTTTTTTTTATCATTCGTCTCAGTGGAGGAAGAGTAAGGGGGCAAAGGAATGCCCTGCCCTGGGTGCCCAGTACTCTAGGGACGATTGTGTATTTTACTTTTACTGTACAGTATAGTCTTCATTTACGCGGTCAATTGAACCCGTGGAGGTCCGTGTAAAACAAGAAACGCGTAAACTAAATAACAGAACATATGGGATTAATTGAAGTAGAGACTGGGCCGACCCCCCCCAACTACACTTTTTCCGACACAATACGTACGTTGTAGTAAAAATAACATCTTAATTTTATGATGGTATGCACACACAATTAATATTTAAGAGAAATATCAATAATATTAGGTTTTTTAACACTTACGTTGGTAGAAAAGATGGCTTGGCATATGGGGATGGGGGGTTGGTTCCGAGGCAGAGGGCAGATTTTTGGCCCTCACCTGTATCAATTGTATCACTATCCACCACAGAGGCTTGCAGGGCCTCTTTGTCAAACCCCTCAAAGTCCATATCCTCACTATCACTGACTTGGGCCTGCTGTGGTGGGTGGTGGGTGAAGAACTCGGTAATGTTTTGTTGACTGGGCGACCTTGTGCGCACCCTGCCTGCGCCACTTGCCGCGTAAATGATGGAATGAACCGTGTAAATAAAAATTGTCGGTCTGGCAAGGTGCCGCGTAAATGACAAAACGCGTAAACCAAATCCGCGTAAATCGAGACTAAACTGTATATTTATTCATCTCTGGAAGGAAGGGGGTGCCAGTGGATAGGTCCGCCCCGGGTGCCAAATACTCTAGGAACGCCCCTGCGTGTGTGTGTGTGTAAAATAGCATTGCCATGTGTAGAATTATAGAATGCTCAGTGTTTTTTCACACCACGGTTTTGAATTACAGGTACAGTTATTGGGTGATTGTGTCCCGCGCGTGCTCTGTGTGAACGGTCCCATTGAACTACAGTATATAGTATTAATTTCTAAACCTCATGGATCCTCACACACACAGAAAAAAGCACACTCATGTGAAGTGGGCTTTACAACAGAATATGGGAGCTGTGGCTAGCCTGTACAGTTTGAAATATTAGTGTAGGGTACCGTAATTTTTCTTTGCTAATAAGCGGGGTGTGCTTTGCAAATATCGAATAGTGGCATTAAAATGTTCATTGTGGATAGACGGGGTTGTGACTAGCGAGGTATTTCTGTACTCTTGGTCTAAGATAAGATTTGACCCTGATTTTACTAGGCTTTGTATGGAGCTGCTTAAAGTGCTGTAGTCAAACCCACTTGGTTCTGCTAGAAAGCAGCTAGATAATGAATTGACTGCAGTAAACCATGTGAGGACCATCTGGGACAGTTAGGGTCTACCAGTGGGGCTTAGCAGTTAAATATATCATCCTCTTGGGTATAAAATGAGAGTTTAAGCATTAGCTAATCCTTTATTTTCAATTTTTTTGTTTTGTAAATGACCAGAGAAAAGTTTAGCTATAACTTTCTGTAACTAAATTTTAATTTAATAACATCCTCCAGCTGGAATATTCTTTATGTACTGTACAGTATAGATAAATGACATGTAACATAATTGCCAAAGTTTTCAAATTAGATTGTTTTAAAAAAAGATTCTTATGGTATGTCATCCAGTCCTTACTAGAAGATATTCAACAAAGGGAGGATGTTCATAATAACTTAAATTTTATCTTTTAATCATGTTTTTATTACTTAAGCCTGATATAAACATAATTTATATTTCTTGCAAGTTTTCTTTTCAAATACAGTGTACTGTATAGTGAGACGTTCATCTGAATATGCATCCCTGTGTTTCAGGTGTTAACAAGTGTACTGCTTCGTCAAGCTTATTATCAAACATGTCCATGGGCTCAGTGGCTTCTTCTTGCAACACTGGAAATTCTACATGGCCATCCTGTTCCAAAGCTGGACTCGGACACACTTCATATACTGCAGGGAACAGAGAAGGGACTCAACTCTTTGGATAATCAAAATTTTACTCATGCAGTTGACTCAGAACTGAAAAAAGGTCCTGATGCTTGCCCTGGCAATGATCTTAAATCAAAGAATGAAACTGTGCCTGATGGAAAGACAACTGGTATAGAAAGATATAAGAGTACTCGAAGGAAGTCAGCTAGAAATACTGCATTTCCTCATGTAGAAGAAACTATCCACAGTAACTGGGTCTCAAACAAACATGCTTCTGTGGAAAAAAAAGTACTTTGTAAAGATGTTGGGGTTCAGGTGACCCCAAGAATCATGGACACAACTTGCACCAAATGTGTTGGGGTTGAGGTGTCCCCAGGAATCATGGGCATAACTAGCAACAAATTGGTACAGGTAAAGAATGGTTTGCAAATTCCACAGAGTTCTCAGACCAAAGGTTCAATGGACACAAGGGATACAGAATCTCAAACTGAAGAAAGAGAGCTTTTGAAAAGTTTCAGTAGAATTTGCAGTGATAAAGAAGTACAAACACATTTTATCCGCAGTAACTATTCAAGCACACCGCCAGAACTGGGAGAGCATTTTGCAAAGATGAGATGGAAGTTATTTCCATTGTCTGGTTTACCTGAAAGAAAACTTGCTGGGAAAAGTATGTATAATGTTTATGCCAATGCTCCTCCCGTGCAGTTTTTGAAGGATTCTTTTGTGACAAACAAAGACACAGAGGTTGCAGTTTATCCTGAAAAGATGACTGATTTGATGAAATTTAAGAGCTCCTCATCTACTGAGGAATGCAACATTCCTGTTAATAAGGAGCTAAATATTAGATTGTTTCATGGGAGGCCGTTGGTTGATTCCCGGAGTAAAAAAGATGCTGCCGGAATTCCCATTGAAAGGATCAGTGGATTAGTGGACTTGGGGTTGCAAGATCCTAGACAATTAAAGGATCCTTGACCAGTCTTCAGATTATAAACTTTATGTGATCAGGTATTTTAATACTTTAATGTCATTTGAGTAATACCATATAATTATACAGTACTGTATTACTATTTTTATATTGCTGCGCAGGCAGTATATAGTTTTCAAGTACAGCACCCTTTACTGTATTTCATATTTTTTTAAGCTTTAAACTACTTTTATGGCAAAATTTCATAAATTTTCATTGACCAAAGGAGTTTTCATTCCTATGTTAGAAACATACAGTACAGTACTGGTATATTATACAGGTGAAAGTCTGGGATGGCCCTAACACTTCTTCACATACCACAGGTGTCAGTACGGTAGTTTTATTGTTAATTGTAGTCTGAATTTTTTTTCTGTTCATATTTCATCTGCTAATTCATGTGTCTGTCACTCATGTACAGTAGTTTATGTTGTTCCAGTACACTACACTTTTTCTGTTCCTCAGTATAACTTAGAGTTTACAAGATGTACTTCTGTTTCTCTGGTTCTTTTCATTGTGACTAACAAATGGCACATTAGTTTATATTCACAGATGAGTGTCTTAGATGGAAGAATTTTTTCAGTTGCAGCCAATATTAAAAGATTGAACTATGGAGCTTATTATAATTTCACCATAATAACTGATTTTATATTAATATTATTATTATTATGATTAACATTGAACAAGAAATATTAACTTTTACACTAATTTATAGTCCTATTTATTTTTATTACTAATATTCTCAGCTAATTTTGTTGAGATGCATTTCCAATCACTTCAGCTCAAATAAGATTAATTTTTTGTGATGGTTCAGTATAACATAACAATTTGTAGAGGAGTCCACAAGTATGGCCATTTTTGTTCTGTTTTGTTGTTAACTATAATGTGAATGGTGTATGGTGTGGTGTATTGCCTCATCACTGTGTTGGGTGGAGAGGCAGAGAAAAATTTCCATGAGACATGTCATAACCCCCTCCTCCTTTCTTGCCTCTTCCTCCTCCTGTCTTGCCTCTTCCTCCTCCTGTCTTACCTCTTCCTCTTCCTGTCTTGCCTCTTCCTGTCTTTTCTCTTCCTCCTCCTGTCTTGCCTTTTCCTCCAGTCTTGCCCCTTCCTTCTACTGTCTTGCTTCTTCGTTCTCCAGTCTTGCCCCCTTCCTTTGCCTGTCTTGTCTCTTCCTCCTCTTGTCTTGCATGATTCATCTAAGACAAGAAGCCCCCCCTGTATATGGAACATGAAGTCATACCATGGTTCAAAATATCCCAAAGTGGTTAATGTGGTAAATGATGTCGAGTATTGTTCAGGTAAACCTCGATATGATGGGGTTAGGTTCCTGAAAAACCCATCGCGAGGTGAGGTATCATAGATAGGATCATTATAACATGGGGTTTAATAGAATATGTTCCCAGCCAGTCCCCAAACACACATGTATCACCGAGAAAACAATTCCTACAATACATTACTACTATCAGTACAAAGCAAACAACACTCACCACATCCTGAAAAATAAGCATGGTCATCATCACATGTCCTCTTTGAGGCCAAGGGGACTCTTGTTGAAGATTTCTATTTCTATAACTTCTATAACCTTCTTGGTTATATTTCATTTATTTTCTTATGTATTTTCTAAGTTTTTATTTTCATTATTTAATGTATATTTTTTATATTCTTTACTTATTTTATTTCCTCTTACTTTTATTGTACAGTATTCTCAACTTTACTGAGTTATATTCTGTTCAGTGGACTAACCTGGGAAAACCACATTATTGTCTAACATTGCACATTAGTATAATTATTATAATTACATCTTAGTCTGCCACCACCCAGGCCTTTCTTTCGAATATAACTTCTACAATTAACAAGGGTAGACACGAGAGGTTAGGCATGCGAGTGTTATTATTTTTTGAGTTGGTAATTGTGAGACGAAGGAGTGGTGATACTTACATTCTACTGAATCAATATGTATTAAAATCAACTCTAAATATTATAACAATCTGAACCTTTACTCACAACAACAAAAAGTAGGTTCAATCACTGATTACTTTACAGTAACACTTAGACAAAACAAACTGACCAATAAGTCATAATTGAAAAGTATCAAAAATACATCTTCAATTAACATTTACATTCAGTACAATACTTATACCTCTTGAAGGGTATTATTATACATCAATGACAACAAAGATGATCTCTCTACCCACTTGTCAATAACACAGACTGATGGTATTACTGAGAGCAACATGTTATTACAAGGAAACATATACCAACACATTAGCTGTGAGTATATGAGAATAGATGGTCCACTCACCTCATATAACAAATTCTAATTCTGGTAATAGTAATATTTATGGTTTCCATGCTCAACCTGGGGTGATTATATTCCCAATAATCATCCATAATTATGTGCACAAGAGATAGTAGCACATACAATAATTTTATTACACCAGGCTTAGACCGCTGGTATTCACAACAAAAAAATGACTCAGTAGGAGAGTCGGTATCTGAGTACTGTACAGTACTCGGATATCAATCAGGCTGTATTAATGACATCCGGCCTTGGACATCATGCTTGCAGGTAGCTACTGATACTCGGTAGCGGCAAAATTACCACAGTGCCTGTTAGACGATGGAAGAGCGAGTCACGAAAAGTGACTGCTTGCTCCTGTACACTCAGTTATATACGACCTTGTGGCAACTCAAGGAATGTCGGATGTCACCCTGAATTTACGTACATATTTGTTTAACTTAGTTGCATTATACATTGGACTATGAAAATCAGTGTTATGGATCAGATTAATTTTGTAAGTCTATTGCTTACAACCCAATCAGTGTTTGAGTGTGCAGTGCAATCATTAAATTGATGTCAGTCATACAGGCTGGCAATAGTATTTTCTACTTCATCAAAAAAAAAAAGGGACAAGGGACTAGTGACACACACAGTTATATTTTAGGGCGATAAGGAGTTGACAGGTTTCTTTCAAATGATTGATGACATATGTAAATACAAAACTGACAATAATTTCAATACAGTCATCAGATTCTCTGATGATTGGGAATAAAACAATCTGATTTCAGTGGCAAATGGAAACTTTGTTCGTCTTGCAGGGCAGGGAACATGATTCTCGCCTCCATTGCAACTCTTAACACAAGGACTTGCTTGACAATTTTACTAAAACTAAATACAGTTGAAGCTTTCAACATCACTCACAATGGATCTTGAATGTTCCAGCTTAAAGCGGGTACAGTAGATACATCTTGCGACTACACAAACACGTTACATTGTAAATGCAAATTTACATACAATATAATATCGTGGTGGCCCTTCAGTACGTACTATAGAAAATGGACTGTGTCTCCTTAAGAAAAACACGTCGCATCGAGTGGGTAACTTTAGAAAGGTCATAACTACATGTTTTAGTTACTGTGGAACAGAATATGAATCAGATGACATATGTTAACTAACATGTACTACAGGGAAGTAGAACGTCGATTTAAAACGATTCAATTTAAGATATTGATTTAAAGCGATACTGTACCCACAATTAAGGACAGTGTTTTAATTTAAAGCGAATCTTTCCTATTTTGCGCGAGTCAGTCTGGCGCATCATATTTTAAATTTCACGCCTAATGTTTCTCTGGCACGATACACGGCTGCCCGCCACCCTCTCACACCCTCTCACATGCTCAGTTCTCACACTGATGCTCTAGTGAACGGACATATTGTGTGACACTATCTCCTTCTACCAAATGCATCACCCATCGCCACTATGTCCAAGAGGCCAGCTACTACATCATTAACTACCACAAAGGCCAAGAAATGGGTCGTACGCACGCCAAACGCTAGCCTGCCAAAGCTCCACCCCTTCCATCCAAGCTCTGTCTACATACAGTTTTTCAACTAATATTTTTGGCTCGATACTGTATATGTAAAATTATTATTTTATTTTTACTTATTTACATGCACACACTGTCCTAAGGGCAAAGCTGTACTGTGTTCTAGGCCGGTTAACTGCTGATTCTGTCTAAGTTAATGAGGCCGGAACATTTATATTATATAGGGTTTATAGTAGTGAAACCCAATTGTCTGTTATCCATTTATTCAGGATATATCTAGGATACAGTTCCAAATGGAGATCACCGTAACTTATCACTGTAACTATGAGTGTTAAGGTAAGGACGGAGGCTATGTCAATAGACCTGCTAAATATGTCCGTTCGGTGTGAGGGGTTGAGTGACTGCTGTGAGTAGGAACCCATCGAGGGAGAACGGAATATGTACGTTGTCCTCCCTCGACGGAAGACGGAACCATCACGATGGCTCTCAATAACGTCTTCCTCTAATCAAGGATATCAAACTACTGCCCGCTTTAGGTGGCCAGAGAGCCGGCTACTTAATGCCTTAACTCAGCACAATATGACGCGGCTTCCCGTGGGCACACCTTATCACGTGCTCTGAACATGTCACCTCATACCCATTGGAAAGTTACAGGGGGTGATAGAGTATATAATTCAAATGTAATTAACACATTTATATAATGCTTCTGCCTATTCGACAGGGGCTATTACAACTGTACATGTACTCAAAATAATGTACTAAATGATTAATAAATTTTTGTCTAGTGCAAACTATAGCATGTTTATATTCAAATTAATCACTATCGTAGAAGAATTCCAGCAATGTAAATTATAATCTTCCCGGTCACTTCTGTGACATTTTATAAACAAAAAACAAAAACTCAATCTTAAGGACATAAATAAACAAATAAATACTTCACTAGACCTTCTGCGCAACTGTCAAACATGACACTGTCACTTCCTTCCCTCCCCCATCTTCCCAGCCAGGGCTTGGTGTTTTAGGCTTAAAGTTTTTATCTTATATAACATCGCACACTAAAGTTAGACGAATATAATTTGTATTGCTAGAAGCCTTGCAAGACAGCAAAAACATGCTCCAGTGTTGGTCAAATTTGGTCTTGAAAGAGCTCACACTTGGTGCCGTCACAACACTTTCTGGTAGATTGTTCCAAGAGTTCACAACTCTCACTCCGAAAAAGTTTGCCCTCACAGTTTTCTGAACTTGCGGCTTCTTCAATCTTGAGCTGTGACCCCTTGTGGGGCGAGCGTCCGCCAGCTCGAAGTAAGGACACTCGACTGAGTAGTGCCCCTTGATATGCTTATACACCTCAATTAGGTTTCCCCTTACCTGTCTGTAGTATAAACTAGGCAAGTTCAGGCGCTCCAATCTCTCGGGGTACCTTATCAATTGAAGTCAAAAATTTTCCTCAGCATTTTTTTATTTATACCATAAATAACTAATAACCTCAGAATAAAGGTGGTTAAATTACACGCAATATATATACTTTGTTATTTAATAATGCAAGAAAACAAAGGCGGAGGCCACAGTCGTGCTACATGAGGCGAGGCAGGGGTGTGGCGCCCACCTCTCCCAGCAGCACGCCAGTGTCCCCAGTTGGTGTTGGGGAGAGGAGTCGTCCATGGCGCGGCCTTCAGGGAGGTGAGCCAGGAGGCAGGTGGTGGTGGTGGTGGTGGACAACACAGGAGGCTCGGCAGGAACTTGCAAATCTTACTGATAAGGCTAGCGAGGCTACTGACTCCTCCTGACGTCTTGCGGCGGTTCCTGGGGTTGTTTATGCTTCCTCTACGGCCGGCTCTTCAGCGGGTTTTGGCACGAGGGGCAGGCCATAAGGGTAGCCATAAGGGTAGCCAAGAGGGTAGTTGTAGGGCAGGCCATAGGTGTAAGGGTATCCCAAACCTGAGAAGAGACACAGGGTAATGTGATAATGATCACTGAGAACGACAAGCAATGTAAACAAAGTTTTCTTTAGATACACAGCATCACACACGGCACTCCTGTGTTTACCTCTTTGGGTGATATATTGTTGTAAAATATTCACAAAATATAATACAAAGCACTGATGAATCACATGAAGTGTAAGTTAAAGGCTGGACGGTATTTAGTGAAGAAAAGATTAGGGAAGGGAAGCGAAGGTGATTTACCAGGGTAAGTGTAGGTGATAGGGAGGGTGGCGACAGGTTTCTCGGCCTCAATAGTCTTGATGGAGTAGGTGAGGGTGTGAGGGTGGCCGTAGAGGAGGACCTGTGGGTCAGGGTCAGCTGTGGGCAGGGCAACGGCCGCGGCCACCAGGAGAAACACCAGCTGTTGACATCAACACAAACATAATCTTTACTTACACACGAGTAAGACAGTATTAAGAACCATGACAATAATACCTACAGCCTCATTTATCCGAGAAAGCTAAACCCAATGTAATTGTAATCAAGAAGTGCTCGTGATTTTTGTTGATCTTAAGTTAAGGAGGCAGTTGATATTGTGAGCGGTGGTGGCCGGAGGTAAGTTAAGAGAGGCAGCAGACAAGTCTTACTATAATCTTCATGATGATTGTTGTGAGAGTGGTGCAGGACGACTGATGCAGAGGCCGGTGGATCCTCTCAATATATACTGTACCACCATAGTTGACCGACAGGGGCCCCGCCTACCTCCCTCAAGGTCAACTGACTCGCTTTGCCCTTGTGTCAACAATCTCTATCAGCAATTACTGTGGTGGCTGTGTTGGTGGAAAATGGGTTGTTTTATCTTCAAATCTCTTAACATTAATAATGATAATAAGAACAATAATGATACTTCTGCTACTACTACAAGTACTACTACAGGTTGTACCTCTCTAGTCCGGCAACCTCGGGACCTGACCAGTGCCGGACCATGGAAATTCACCCTTTTCCTGGATAGATAGTGACTTGTGCTTATGCCTGGAAGCAGTAGCACCATTTTCTCTGCGTCATGGTCTCTTTGAAGACATATTGAAGGGTTAAATGTCGTATAATAGCTTCTCAAATTTCGCGAGTTTTTAATTCTTAACGTATTTTATTGGAACACAAAAAAATAAATAAATAAAAATTTTGACGGCGGAAACTTGAATTTCGACGGGTTTGAACGGCCCGCCAACGTGCAGACGACGGGCATAATCGTGTAAACAGCGTCATTTCTCTTATGTACAAAAGATTCATTATTGTTTATTACTGAATGTCTTTTTTATTGAATTAATGTTTATGTGTGCAAAATGAGCAATACAATTCATTAATAATACATAGAAAATTAAAACACATGAGGAAATGACACAGCATTGTACCTCCTTATCATGGGGGACTTTAACTATGGCGACATCGACTGGAGAAACGAGTCAACCCCGAATGACTTGAATAATCCTGCTACTCTTTTTGTAGAAACTCTGAGAGATAATTTTCTGTTCCAACATGTGAGAGACCCGACACATTATAGAGGGGAGCAAACACCCAAGCCACTTGACCTCATCATAACAAACGAGGAGGGTATGGTGGCCAAACTGGAACACCTTGCCCCAGTTGGCACCAGTCACCATACAGTGTTGTCATTCAGATTTAACTGTTACCTAGTTCAAGATAAGGCCAGGCCAAGGTGCAAATATTACAAGGGAAATTACAATGGGATGAGGGAAGAGATGAGGGGTATCAACTGGCCTGACTTATTAAGGTACAAGAACGCAGACACTACGCTGAATATCATAACTAGTAAAATGACCCATTTGATCGATAAATATATACCCAAGACCAAACCCAGTGCTTCTAGGAATACGAGGGGATCCCTACACATGAACCATGCGGCGGTCGACAAAATTAAGAAGAAAACCCAGAAATTCAAGACGTTGGTTGGGTCAAACGATGAGCAAGACAGGAGGATGTATGCAAGAGCCAGAAACCAAGCAAAGATAGAGTGTAGGAGGGCTGAAAAGGAGTTCCAAAGGCTGGTTGCACGCGAGGTCAAGTCAAACCCAAAGGCGTTTTACCGCTATGCAAAGTCGAAATTGAAAACGCGAGTAGGAGTATCAGACCTGAGGCTTGAAGATGGTAGTTACGCAGATTCTGACCAGGATAAAGCTGAGGCATTGAACAGCTTCTTTTCCTCAGTGTTCACAAGAGAGGATGCAACTAACCTTCCTGCGTTTGAGGACAGACGGTTCGACACAGCACTGACCCACATTGTGTTCACAGAAGAGGGTATTAGAAATAAACTGTCCAGGCTAAAGGTCCATAAGAGTCCTGGACCTGACATGGTGCATCCTAGAGTGCTAAGGGAGCTGTGCAACGAGCTTGCAGAGCCCCTGAAGATTCTGTTTTGTAAATGCCTGGATGAACAAATGGTCCCCAGTGAATGGAAAGTGGCTTATGTGAGTCCTATCTTCAAGAAGGGCGATAGGCACTCCACGAACAACTATAGACCGGTGAGCCTGACCAGCATAATATGTAAAGTACTTGAGAGTATTATCAGAGATGCAGCGATGGAACATCTACTACGAAACAACCTTGTAAAAGATTGCCAACACGGTTTTATGCCGGGGCGCTCTTGCTTGACACAATTGCTCAAGGTATTGGATATTTGGACCCATATTCTAGAACGGGGTGGTAATATCGACAATATTTACCTAGATTTTGCCAAGGCTTTCGACAGTGTACCCCACGAAAGGCTGAAAATCAAACTGGAAGGGTACGGAATTCGGGGAAATGTCCTAGCGTGGATAGAAGACTTTCTACATGACCGCAAGCAATGTGTGGTGATTAATGGCACGAAATCGTCATCTGTACCTGTAACAAGTGGGGTACCGCAGGGTAGTGTATTGGGCCCGCTGTTGTTTGTTTGTTTCATAAATGATATGCCTGACGTTGTACACTCCTCCATACAAATGTTTGCCGATGACGCCAAGTTATTTCGGGAAATTAAGAACCAAGCGGACTGTGAAGAGCTGCAGAAGGACCTCTGTGGGCTCCAGGAATGGTCGAAGGAATGGCTGCTGAGATTCAATGTCACGAAGTGTAAGAGGATGCACCTGGGGCGTACCAACGGTAAGGAGGCGTACCATATGTCCCAACGGGATGAAGAAAATGTACTAGTTGAGACTGTGTGTGAGAAGGACCTAGGTGTGTATGTTGACAATGAGCTGAAGTTCTCGGGCCATTGTGAGAAGAAGGTAAATCAGGCAAATAAATTATTGGGTCTTATAAGAAGGTCGTTCAGATATCTAGACGGTCCGTCCCTCGTGACGATCTTCAGGAGTGAAGTGCTTCCCCATCTGGAGTACTGTCACCCCATCTGGTCCCCGAGATATGCTAGGGACTGTCAGTTGGTTGAAAATGTTCAAAGGAGGGCCACCAAACTGGTGCCTGCACTTCGGCATCTCAGCTACCCTGAGAGATTGGAGCGCCTGAACTTGCCTAGCTTATACTACAGACGGGCAAGGGGGGACCTAGTTGAGGTTTATAAGCATCTCAGGGGGCACTACTCAGTTGAGTGTCCTTACTTGGAGCTGGCGGACGCTCGCCCCACAAGGGGTCACAGCTCAAGATTGAAGAAGCCGCAAGTCCAGAAAACCGTGAGGGCAAACTTTTTCGGAGTGAGGGTTGTAAACTCTTGGAACAATCTACCAGAGAGTGTTGTGACGGCACCGAGTGTGAGCTCTTTCAAGAGAAGACTTGACCAACACTGGAGCGGGTTCAGGTACATTCAGGAGCCGGTGCATGCCCAGTATTTGCCAACAGTGCGTGACAGAGACGTGACCGATCGCCCGGGCGGCTAGCGAGCCGACCTTTTGGTGAAGAATATAAAGGAAAAGAGACGTGACCGATCGCCCAAGCGGCTAACAAGCCGATCAGTGGCGAAGAGGATAAAAAAAAAAAAAAAAATTGTTTTCGTTGATTACAAAACCAGTGACTGACTGGTTCTACATATAAAACTGAAGAAAATACGACCTTGGTTGTAGCTGTAGTAAAATTAATGTGGTTGTTTTAAGTAATGTTATTTAATGTTAATAAATGAAACAATAGAAGTAGCTAACGATAATGGTAAAGAAAAAGAGAGATCGCATATGTAAGTGCGCATGCGCACACGTGAAAACATATCATCATTACTTTACATAAGAATATGAAAGCAACACTTATTTACTGTTCATATATATTTTAATTAATGTTTCTGAATTTGTTTTTATTGAATTAATGTACGTGTGTGCAAAATTAACAATACAATTTATTAATAATACGTGGAATATTAGAGGAGACGAGACGGCTGCCGGCATTGTTTATGTTAAAGCTTACGAAACCAGTGACTGATTGGTTCTACATATAAAACTGAAGAAAATAAGACCCTGAGTTTAGCTGTAGTAAAATTAATGTAAAAAATGAATATGGTTGCTTGAAGTACCTGTAATGTTATTTAATGTTAATAAATGGAACAATATAAGTAGCTAACCATTAATGGTAAAAAAAAAAGTGAGACTTCTCGTATGTAAGTGCGCACATGTGAAAATATATCGTCATTACTCTACATAAGAATATGAAAGCAACACTTATTTACTGCTCATATATATTGAAGGGTTAAATGTTGTACTCTGTATAGACAAGCAGAGAGAGAGAGCAGCCGAACTGCCGGATGTAAACAAACCTTAATTTCCCGCGGCTTTGTTGTTTTTTACGGGGATTAGCCCACCCGGGCATAGGTCACTGACCCACATTGGGGCCTGAGGGGCAAAAATTTAATACTCCTGTAATAATAATAATTCAGATAAAAAAAAAAAAGAAAAAAAAAAAAAAAGCTGCCTATCTACCTATTGGACAAACTAAAATCGTTCCGGACCACTGGAGTTTCTGGACCACAGAATGCTGGACTAGAGAGGTACAACCTGTACTAATAGATTATCCTATAATCGTAAAAAAGTTTGATCGATGAATATACAGTATTGGTTTTGTCTCTCTTATTATTGATAATAATAAAATTTTCACAATACAAAACTGTACGTGTGTGTTAAGTAATTGAGGACACCAAACAATGAATATTTTTATCTAATGTGTAAAGTGGGCGTCTTGAGGTAGATATTTCTTTTGATTAAATAACAACAGTGTACAAAATAAGTATTAAATACAATACTAATATTGTTATAAATATATATACAAGTTCAAGGTCATATTTTAGTCATCATATTTGTACTCAACTGCTACACATAGTTAAAGTATATTATTGTCACAATATAATTTACACGAAAAAAGACAAGGTTTATTTATTATGTTGAAGTAAATATTTTATTAATTTTTTTCTTTCATATTATCTGAGCCTGGACTTATATAATAGACGCCACCACCCAACCTCAAGTCCAAAGAGGTGTTTAAGGTCACTTCAGGTGTACTTGTAATCTTCAGGGCGGGTCCAGAGTGATGGTTTGGGCGTCTGTTTGGGACTCAGATATTTGCACTTCGTTATTGTTGTTGGTTGTTGTTGTCAGTGTTGTGGAGTCTGCCGTAATGGGCCTCAATGTTAATGGGGTTTATTTATATTCCAGTATTTGTTTCAGTTTGTCTTAATCCTTGTGTTTTAAGAAGAGTTTATATTATTGATGCATAGTTTTATTGTTTCACCGTCATAATCTGATGAATCAAGTGAGTCTCATCATCACTTAATGGTGTGTCCTTTACGTCTGGGTTATCTTGTTATTTTATTAATAATACAGTACCTGGATGAAGAGAGTGGGAGACAACACACCACCTTGTCATGTGTCGCTGGTTAACTTAGAGGTGTGCTTCAGTTTCTTGTATCTTCATGTTGGTGTTGTGCTGCTCATAGTGTGAGTCATCTTTGTTTATATTGTTGTTGGTATAAGAAATTCAGGAAGACATACTCATAATCTTATGTTTGGGATGTTATACGTTTAGTTAACATCAGCGACAAGATGGTGACAATTTGGATATTCTCAAAATTCTATTAAATTTTATATGGAGATAAACATATATTCTTATTAGACCTTTGTGTTATAAAGACGCTCCAACAATCACCTATAGACGATTTGAATGTCTGAGTATAAGTTGTAATGTGTATAAGGCCGGTTGCTGTTGTTGTTTCTTTTGACGGCCTCCATATTTATTTCCATTATGCCTCGACTTTACCACTTGTTTGTATGTTTAATTCACCATCTTCTCTCACCGTCTCTACTTCCACGATTCTGCTGAGAGTTGGGTACACTCATCCCAGTAGGGGGATTTGTTCATGAAGAAAATGATGATGATGATGATGATGATGATGATGATGATGACTATGATGATGATGATGATGATGATGATGGTTTTGTGGGTGGTTTACATGATGATGATGATGATAATGATGCTGATGATGATAATGCTGATGTTAACGACGTGAAGATAATGATAATATGATGATGATGATGATGACGATTATGATGAAGAAGATGATGATGATGATGATGATGATGATGATGATGATGATGGTGGTGGTCGATCTGCTCTTTGCAGTTTCTCCCTCTTGCTGGTGACGAGGGTTGTCTTGTTCTTTACTGCTGGAAATACAACGAAGTGTTTCTTTCATATCATCACATTGTCTTAGTTTCACCGAGTGGCTGACATCAGGTATTTGTCATTCGCCTCATTTCTGCCTGTTGCTGCCTCTCTCTAATGGAGGCTTTTTAGTTCAGTAGCAGCCACGTTACAGTACCTCCGCTTGTATCGAAAGGTTTGTACACATTGTGCTGTATCCGCAGTGTCCCTGATGGATTGGCAGGCCTATGGAATTTTCTTTAAGTTTCATTTTTTACAGCAAAGTTATTTTAAAATCCTATTATTCCCGCGTTAATGTTCGTTGTTTTGGGTTTATTATTACAGTTATGGATTTTAGTTGTTCCTGCTCCACTAGTGATTCACGAAGCAACTTTCTGTTCACTAAGCTGTTGTTCCTCCACAAGTTAACTTCTCAATCCTGTTTTATTGCATGTCATGTTATTAGTTAGACCTTTAATCTATCTTCTGGTTCTCCTCCTACGATGTGCTTTAGTTTTTAATTTACCAATGTTTTTATATTTTTGTCATATTTCCTCTATGTCGAATCCTTCCATTGTATTACTTTATATCATATGCGATATCGAAAACATGATTCCCAAATATGATGTTAAAGTAACATTTATGCAGTTTGTATTTTACTTTTGACTGATGCGGTTTGTACCTGTAGGGTTTCGTGGTATAATGTTGTCTAGCACTCAGGATGGATGGAAACTCTAAGGTGGTTTTCTTGTATAATATAAGTTATATGATAGACAGTCTGGTGCTGGAGGTGCCATGTGGTGAGGAGCTGCTCAGTAGGCACGTTCGGTGGGTAGCGTGTTGAAGGAGGTAGATGTGCAGGAGCTTCGTTAGAGAAGATGTTGCCTGTTGCTGGCCTCCAGTTTGAATGAGAACGGGACAGCGAGGAGCTTGCTTGGAGGAGGTGTTGCATGTTCAGGAACCGAGAGCAGAATGAGAGCTGGTTGGTGAAGACGCTCAGAGAAGGACAGCTGGTGGGTCGCCATGCTCGCCGGCGGGAGCGAGGACCGCCAGGCAGGCGGAGGAGAAGCGAGGGCTGCCAGGCAGCGGCGGAGGAGGAGGTGTTGCGTGTTCAATAAGAGAGGCCAGAATGAATCTCAATGGAGAGACAGAGCTTATATACACAGCAGCCGTGAGTCAGCCGTGAGTCATGTTGGAAAAACCCGGGAAGTAGCCGGTCTTTTGGCTCTGTTGCTAGGATACTGTGGCATCTGGTGACGGCCCCCCTTGGGCCGCTAGTTTGGTTGCTAGGGAAGACGTAGCAGGTGGCATGCAGCTACGCAGTTGTAGGGGAGACGTCCACTACATACCTTTCTTATGCCAAAATATTGTAAACAGAAACACTGATTGTATATACCTATACGAGGAAGGTCCAAGTTACTTTAGTTTATTGGTCAGGTAATTAAACTTTCCATTAAAGAGAAAATTAAAAGTTAAATTTCATGAGTGTTTCATATTTTCACAGTTTATTAAGATTTAAGAAATGAAAGTCGTCCAATAGTGTACTAAAATTCTTCTGAACATCACCAGTGATCATAAGATGCTGGACCCACAGGTATTGCTTCAGTTATATCAAGATTTTTTGTTTCCCATATGATTAACGATGACAGTTACAATATAAACAAAACATCTCCAGCAGGCATGAATTAGTGACGTCAGCAGAGCATCAACGAACGAGATCTTCGATACTGTGCTGAGTTCAAGAAGATTATTCACGTGTGTCTGTCAGAAAAGTTTCTTGTAAGTCGACGTTGTTCTAATATCGTAAATTTACAGATTTACAAGAAAAGAAAAAGTGCCAACAGACTTATCAAATTAAGTAAAAAAATTTCCCGGCAATTTTTTTTATACACCATTAATAACCATTAACCTCAATAAATGTGGTTAAATTACACGCAATATATATACATTGTTTTTAATAATGCAGGAAAACAGAGGCGGAAGACACAGTCGCGCTACATGAGGCGAGGCAGGGGTGTGGCCCCCACCTCTCCCAGCATCACGCCAGTGTTCCCAGTTAGTGTTGGGGAGAGGAGTTGTCCATGTCGCGGCCTTCAGGGAGGTGAGCCAGGGCTGGTGGTGGTGGTGGCGGACACCACAGGAGGCTCAGCGGGAACTTGCAAATCCTACTGGAAAAGCTAGCGAAGCTACTGACTCCTCCTGACGTCCTGCAGGCTGCAGAGGTTCCTGGGGTTGTTTATGCTTCCTCAACGGCAGGCTCCTCAGCGGGTTTTGGCACGAGGGGCAGGCCATAAGGGTAGCCATAAGGGTAGCCAAGAGGGTAGTTGTAGGGCAGACCGTAGGTGTAAGGGTATCCCAAACCTGAGAAGAGACACAGGGTAATGTGATACTGATAATGAGAACGGCAACCAATGTAAACAAAGTTTTCTTTTGATACACAACACCACACACGGCACTCCCGTGTTTACCTCTTTGGGTGATATAGTGTTGTAAGACATTCACAAAATACAAAATAAAACAACTGATGAATCACATGAAGTGTAAGTTAAAGGCTGGACGATATTGAGTGAAGAAAAGGTTAGGGAAGGGAAGCGAAGGTGATTTACCAGGGTAGGTGTAGGTGATAGGGAGGGTGGCGACAGGTTTCTCGGCCTCAATAGTCTTGATGGAGTAGGTGAGGGTGTGAGGGTGGCCGTAGAGGAGGACCTGTGGGTCAGGGTCAGCTGTGGGCAGGGCAACGGCCGCGGCCACCAGGAGAAACACCAGCTGTTGACATCAACACAAACATAATCTTTACTTACACACGAGTAAGACAGTATTAAGAACCATGACAATAATACCTACAGCCTCATTTATCCGAGAAAGCTAAACCCAATGTAATTGTAATCAAGAAGTGCTCGTGATTTTTGTTGATCTTAAGTTAAGGAGGCAGTTGATATTGTGAGCGGTGGTGGCCGGAGGTAAGTTAAGAGAGGCAGCAGACAAGTCTTACCATAATCTTCATGATGATTGTTGTGAGAGTGGTGCAGGACGACTGATGCAGAGGCCGGTGGATCCTCTCAATATATACTGTACCACCATAGTTGACCGACAGGGGCCCCGCCTACCTCCCTCAAGGTCAACTGACTCGCTTTGCCCTTGTGTCAACAATCTCTATCAGCAATTACTGTGGTGGCTGTGTTGGTGGAAAATGGGTTGTTTTATTTTCAAATCTCTTAACATTAATAATGATAATAAGAACAATAATGGTAGTACTGGTACTACTACAAGTACGTGTATTTATAATCGTGGCCTCCATCCTCCCCCAATAGCCACACTTCCGCTGCCATTTTATTACCTTAAAATTAAATATGCTAATACATACGTAGCTTAAACATAAAACAAGATGATAGTTGTGTAAGATGTGGTGAGATAGAATATCCTTTACAAGTATTTTACTTCTCTTTCCATAACAGAGAGATAATTAAATGGTTTAAAAATCTCCTGAATACAGTCTGCAATGTCAATCGCAAATTATTTCTGTATTTCTTAATGTTTAATATTAACTGTAGTAATAATAAGGATAATAATACAATGATGTTTAAGGTCACTTCAGGTGTACTTGTAATCTTCAGGGCGGGTCCAGAGTGATGGTTTGGGCGTCTGTTTGGGACTCAGATATTTGCACTTCGTTATTGTTGTTGGTTGTTGTTGTCAGTGTTGTGGAGTCTGCCGTAATGGGCCTCAATGTTAATGGGGTTTATTTATATTCCAGTATTTGTTTCAGTTTGTCTTAATCCTTGTGTTTTAAGAAGAGTTTATATTATTGATGCATAGTTTTATTGTTTCACCGTCATAATCTGATGAATCAAGTGAGTCTCATCATCACTTAATGGTGTGTCCTTTACGTCTGGGTTATCTTGTTATTTTATAAATAATACAGTACCTGGATGAAGAGAGTGGGAGACAACACACCACCTTGTCATGTGTCGCTGGTTGACTTAGAGGTGTGCTTCAGTTTCTTGTATCTTCATGTTGGTGTTGTGCTGCTCATAGTGTGAGTCATCTTTGTTTATATTGTTGTTGGTATTAGAAATTCAGGAAGACATACTCATAATCTTATGTTTGGGATGTTATACGTTTAGTTAACATCAGCGACAAGATGGTGACAATTTGGATATTCTCAAATTCTATTAAATTTTATATGGAGATAAACATATATTCTTATTAGACTGTAGTGGATACTCTTCTCTACAACTACAACTGCCGTTTGTCGCCGACCAGCCAATCCTTTGTCGAGTTTCCCAGCCAAAGCCTCTTGGTCTTACAGAGCGGGGTCGGCTACTAGCGTCTCTACCTCCTCCTATATAAAGCTCCCAGCCACGCCGTGACAGCCCTTCTTCCTACAGCCACGTAACACCTCTCCGCAAGCTCCTCAGCCTAGCCGGGAAGGCCTCTCTCTACTCCACGCTCCCGAACCAATAAGACCTCTCAACAAGCTCCTCAACCAACCAGCTCCTTCAGCAAGCTCCTAACCACAGCAACTTCCCAGCACCAAACTGCACTGTACATTCAATATATTTATATTAGAAAACCACCATAAAGAGTTTCCTTTCTCCAACCCATCCTAATGCGAGACAACATCACGAAATCCCACAAATGGTGACCCCGGAGTGACACACATACACAGGATGGAGGAGAAAAGGATCACTCTCCCAGTCTTCAATCACAACATTGAAGACTGGCTTATCCACACGGAGGCAGCTCTCATCGGCTCTACAGCTTCAGACAAACAAAAGAACGTCGCCCTGGTCTGTTCCCTGCCCACAGAAGTCGCCATACAAGTCTCAGAGACCATCACCAACCCTCCAGCTGACAACAAATTTGCAGCTCTACGTGATGCTCTCAAGAGGCGATACCAGCGGCCTGACACCAGTCTCCTACAAGACCTATCCTGTTTCTCCCTCGGCAACTCCTCGCCTGCACACAGGCTTCCTGACACTATCCTGCGCCGACTTCACACTCGTAAGCTCCCTGCAGAAGTTCGTCTTGTCCTCTCAGCATTGGACTATTCTACCTCGGCGACCTATGCAGCCACGGCAGACAGAGTATTCCACTAATACACTGCTGTGCGCCATGCTTCCGCGCACTACTCAGCGGCCACACATTCTCTTTCCTCCTGTCTCGTCAACCTGATCAGCGCTCCCCAGACGACCAACACCTCACATGACATGAGGGACCTGCTACTGTCCCTACACCGCAGGTTGGACACCCAAGAGCAGCTCTGCTCCTCCAGGCCTGCAGCTGCTCCTGTTCCTGCCCCACACACTGTATCCTGCCGACCCCAACACCTCCATCCTGCCTCAGATGCTGCCACCAGCCCCCAGCACAGTGTACCTACCTCCTGTTGGTACCATCAACGTTTTGATACTAATGTTAGACGCTGTGAGGCTCCCTGCAACCGCACGACAAAGCGACATCGACGAAGATTGGTAAGCGCCATAACCTCCGACACTATCAAGCAGCACATCACACGCCTTACTTCTGACCTTGACCACTTCACTCCTGCTGCCCGTCACGACCTACTACAAACACTACGACCGGCAGTTTCTGCATTCAAGGCTACTGCCCCATGCCAGCCTTCCCACCGCCCTGAACACATTCATCCCACACCTCCTCCACCAGTCTGCCCACCATTGCCTCTTACAGCACCACCTCGCCCACAACATTTCTGGGTACCCTCTTCTCATCCTCAGGTATCTACTGCTTCTGACGTGGACCTTGCTCCTGATGAGGGTCCTGCATCCGGCCCTAATGATCCAGATACCCCACCCGGCACCCCTGCACCTGCAGCGATAGAAGCACCACATTCCTCGCCGGTGCAACCCTCTCTTATCCACAACCCTCCTTCTCCCTATGCTTCTCCCACAGATCTCGTGTTTCTAGACAGAGTTGTCTCCCGTAGCGGCCGGCTCAACCACACCCTCGCCCGTTATGTCTCGCATGTGGGATACAACCCTGCCGACAACAAGTCTCCTGCACTGCCCGGAGGGGAGGGGGAGTGTTGTAGTGGATACTCTCCTCTACAACTACAACTGCCGTTTGTCGCTGACCAGCCGATCCCTTGTCGAGTTTCCCAGCCGCCTCGTGGTCTTACAGAGCGGGGTCGGCTACTAGCGACGTCTACCTCCTCCTATATATAGCTCCCAGCCACGCCGTGACAGCCCTTCTGCCTACAGCCACGCAACACCTCTCCGCAAGCTCCTCAGCATAGCCGGGAAGGCCTCTCTCTACTCCACGCTCCCGAACCAATAAGACCTCTCAACAAGCTCCTCAACCAACCAGCTCCCTTAGCAAGCTCCAAACCACAGCAACTTCCCAGCACCAAACTGCACTGTATACATTCAATATATTTACATTAGAAAAACCACCATAAAGAATTTCCTTTCTCCAACTCATCCTGAGTGCGAGACAACATCACAAAACCCCACAAGACCTTCGTGTTATAAAGACCAGGGTCGGATCAAATACTGATTTTTAGCGGTTAAATACAAATACAGTACAAATACTTGTGACATTATGATGCAAAAATATAAATACAAATACTTTTATTCCTTAATCCAAAAATACAAATATAAATACAAATACAAATACTTCTGAAATTAAGATGCAAAAATACAAATAGAAATACTCTTATTTCCAAGTTCAAAAATACAAACCCAATACCTACATATCAGAATTACATTTTATCATCATTAATGCCCGGAAGATTTCTGGGTTCAACTTAGCTCGCTCAGAAGTGTAAAAATTACCAGCTTTGCTAAACACACACTCAGAAGGTACCGACGTTGCACAGCAGCCTAGAATGCTTTTGGCAAAGTGCCTCAGAATTTTGAAGCTTTGTATATCATGCCAATACTTCAGTGGGTTGATGTCAAAAGGCAGAACACCTTCCTCTAGGTACGTTTCAAGCTCCGTCTTCACCACTGTAGTGTGGTTTGTTGACGGGCTTGCCATCGATGGCCCAGATGGAGGCATGTAGTCAAAGAGACGAGGTCGTTTGGCAATTATGCCATCTTCGTCTTGGTTGATGCTCGTGGAAAGCTCATTCTCTTGAATTTCTTCCTTCTGGACCTTCTCCTTGTAGTCCTTAGTAGACTCAGCAATAATTAAGACCACAATCTTCGAAATCTTTTCTTTCTGCAGTTCCTCACGTGGAATCCACGCCGACTTGAACCTGGGGTCCATGGCAGCTGCGGCAATGACACTCAATCCTCTCCAGAAATGGATGCAACTTCTTTTTGACAGATGATTGTAGTGCATTTGCCAACTTAAAGCAGTAGAGCTGTTTATTTTCAATGAACAGTTTGAGGCTGTGCTCAAGACAAAATACAACAAGCGGGAAAAGATGCACAACAGATTCAGAATGTTCAACGTTACTGCTTGCGCATAATAATAGCAGTAATAAAAATAAACAAAATTACAAAAATAAAACAAATTCAAGTGTTTTTGTCCTCACAAATTGTCTGTAAGTAGCAATACAAAATATCAAATTTTCCTTTGTTTATGGAAGAGGCAAAAGGCAGTAGCCTTAAACTAGCCTACTGCCTGTAACACTAACAAGTGTCGAAATACAAATACAAAATACTTTTTCTTCTGGGTGCTAAAATACAATTACAAATACAAATACATTGAAAATGTATTCAAATACAATTAAAATACAAATACAATTGTATTTGATCCACCCGTGATAAAGACGCTCCAACAATCACTTATAGACGATTTGAATGTCTTAGTAAAAACGCCCGTCCACACGATGGAGCAGTGCCCAGCGGGCACGCGCTAAATGCCCGTTATCGAGCAAAATTGGCGGGCAAACCAGCTGATTGCCCGTGCCCGTCGTTGAGCGAAATCATGGTCCGCCTGCCTGGTGGTTTGCTGCCCGATATGGAGCGACGACTCTGCCAGACAAACGATAAAACCGGAAAACCGTCATTCCTATAATACAGTATTTTCATTAATATTCAACATTACACAAGCCTGCAATACAAGACACGTATTTCTATTGGAACCTCACGTGACTGTCAAAAACAGCTGATCACTACGCCACCGCTGACCTGGGTCGGGGTCCTCAAGTTGGTGAGGTATGAACAGAGATACTGACAACGTAAGCTAGTACTTTGTAAAACCTGAGTTAAGTACTGCAAATGTGATACGTATATGTTCCCCGCTCGGTCCAGATGTCCAGTGTATAACCAAATAAGCTTATGCAATGTCCATTATTGGCGTGACAATAAACGGGAGATTGTTTATGTATTATGTAATGAGGACATTCGTGTGTGTTCTTCGTTCCTGCCGCTCTCCTCACTCTAGTCCCACAGCTTCCTGTCTATGCATATCATAATTCTAACATTATTCAATGAATATTTATGTACTACAAATCTCACCTGCAAGTAATCTTCCTTGAGTACTTCATACATGGCTTGACAAGTTGCAGGTATTATGCGAAACAAACTTTGTTTTGATATCCTCGTTCTATACTGAAGTGACGTGTAGGTGCACCCAGTTGAAAGATATATGAGCGTTGCCTCTAGACGAGCCTCTGCAGATATACTCTCCCTCATATTGGTATCCTGTTTTTTTTATATATGGTTCCCCTTTCGCTAGAAGTTTGTAAAAGGTGTTGGGGTCCATTCTCATGTAATTGGTGAAGTTTTTCTCATGTCCATCTTGCAGTTCACGTAAAATCGTGGCATGACTTCCTAATACTTTTCTTCGATCTAACCACTCTGCACCATTCCCTTTTCTGCATTTGGTTCTTCTCTTTGCACATAGCACCAATTATAGTACACAACGCTATTTGCATTAACTGTCCGGCGATTATTCCTGCGACACACCATGGTGATCGTACCACACCCGCCACTGCCGACCACCTACTAGCTACCGGCGCCGACTATGACTGCCGCCAACCACCCCCGTGTGTACAACACACAGACTTTGCCCGGTAAACGGGCAAAGCCCGCCGGGCACTGCTCGATCTTGTGGACGGGGCTTAAGTTGTAATGTGTATAAGGCCGGTTGCTGTTGTTGTTTCTTTTGACGGCCTCCATATTTATTTCCATTATGCCTTGACTTTACCACTTGTTTGTATGTTTAATTCACCATCTTCTCTCACCTTCTCTACTTCCACGATTCTGCTGAGAGTTGGGTACACTCATCCCAGTAGGGGGATTTGTTCATGAAGAAAATGATGATGATGATGATGATGATAATTATGATGATGACGATTTTGTGGGTGGTTAACATGATGATGATGATGGTAATAATGCTGATGATGATAATGACGATGTTAACGACGTGAAGAAAATGATGATGATGATGACGATTATGATGATGATGATGATGATGATTGTAGTGATGGGTTGTCAGACCACAGCTTACATCTCAGAAACAGTCCAGACCTGACCCGACATTAGGGTGGTCAAGTGTAAGGGTAACCCTCGCGGCTGCCCAAGGGTAACCCTCGCGGCCACTCAAGGAGTTACAAATCAACTAGCTCCCCTTCCCATGTCACACGGCCCCAACAAACATGTAAGAAACCACCTGCCGACTCTCTCCCAATATACACAACTACAGTACATCTCAGACAAGGCCCAGACCTAACCTCACATTAGCCAGGTAAAATGTAACCCTCGAGCCCAAGTCAAGGGGCCACAAATCAACCAGAGCCTCTCATGTCACACGGCCCCACCAACGATGTTAACAGGCAAGCATTCATCTGAAGATTTCTCCAGAATATACAACAATTATAGTCTCAGAAAAAGTTCAGACCTGACACTACATTAGCGAGGGCAAATGTAAGGAGTCCCTTCGCCTTCCCCCCCCCCTCCCCGATCAGCTCAACCTGACGGCTGGTCTTCCAATATATAGGACGTCCTAGTCCTCCCTCAGGAGAGTGTGTCTTGTAACCAAGAAGGGCCAGCAACTACGTCCCCAGTCCCGCTCGTAGCCCTCCCTCAGGGGAGCAGCGAGAGGGAGTCAGAGAGACAGAGTCTGGGAGAGAGAGACACACAGGGATCGGAGGAGGTTCACCACAGCCCAGTCCCGCTCATGGGAAGAGAGTCACGCAAGACTTCCCTCCCCGACTTCCCTCCGGTGCCCAGCTAAGCAGTCTCCCATAGAGACAACCCAAGACCACCTGCTAGACCTCCCCCAGGTCACGTGAGTTTTTGTCAGAGCTTTCCATGGGATGAGTTACTTACGTGGGAAGTGTATTCATTTCATGTTCGTGTCCGAGAATCAGTGTCTAGTAACGTAATATGATGTCCTAGTAACGTAAATATAATGTCCTAGTAACTTCGATAGAAGGTGTTATTAATGTGTCCATGTCATTGTCGTAATCAATAAACAGTTGTAACGAAGCGGTGTTTGAGAAGTCGTCCTAACGAACGTAATAGATGTGTATTGACATATAAGATAAGATAGTGTATTGACAGAGTAAATAACTAACACGGCCACGCTACCAAAGTCTTCCTCTCTTTTACTCTCTTACTAAATATTCTTCCTATATATATATAAATATTCTTCATGCAAGATCTGTCTTGTTATATGATGATGGTTTTGTGGGTGGTTAACATGATGATGATGATAATGATAATGATGCTGATGATGATAATGACGATGTTAACGACGTGAAGATAATGATAATATGATGATGATGATGATGACGATTATGATGATGAAGAAGATGAAGAAGATGATGATGATGATGGTGGTGGTCGATCTGCTCTTTGCAGTTTCTCCCTCTTGCTGGTGACGAGGGTTGTCTTGTTCTTTACTGCTGGAAATACAACGAAGTGTTTCTTTCATATCATCACATTGTCTTAGTTTCACCGAGTGGCTGACATCAGGTATTTGTCATTCGCCTCATTTCTGCCTGTTGCTGCCTCTCTCTAATGGAGGCTTTTTAGTTCAGTAGCAGCCACGTTACAGTACCTCCGCTTGTATCGAAAGGTTTGTACACATTGTGCTGTATCCGCAGTGTCCCTGATGGATGGGCAGGCCTATGGAATTTTCTTTAAGTTTCATTTTTTACAGCAAAGTTATTTTAAAATCCTATTATTCCCGCGTTAATGTTCGTTGTTTTGGGTTTATTATTACAGTTATGGATTTTAGTTGTTCCTGCTCCACTAGTGATTCACGAAGCAACTTTCTGTTCATTATTTTCCAACATCCATCTAAGTTACTGATTATACTTTGTCATAACCAATCAGCTATTACCTTTAGTAATGATAAAATAGGGATTGCAGGTACGGGCATATAATTTCACTCATGTTTATTTGGCAAGGATCCATACACTGACTTACAATTTACATGGGTAGGTGAGGCATCCACATTTACGCCACAATACCGTAATTTTACACGGGGGGAGTTTGTCAAACAGAGGAATTAACCGCTTTGATTTACTAGGCTGGCCTGGAGTGTTCTTGTAGCAAACAGGCCTTCACCAGTGATCACTTTTCTTTACGGGATTTGTTAACGTAATCGCTAAACTTAACTAAAATCTTGGGGTTTTGCACACACAGCCTCATAGCACGGTGTCGTGGTAGGAACTTAATGACCCCAGTTTCTTAGGTCTACGGAGCAGGAGGTCTTAACTAATCCACGGTCTGGGCCCTACTGCCAAAATGTGGTCGTGGTGGGGTGAGACAGATGGACAATACAACACTGACCTACCCCCTCCACAGCCTGGTTCACATACCCAGTAATGGCAAGGGGGTGACAGAGCCACGGGTGGCCTGGTCTCATATTTCCCGCAAATAAACATTGGAATGGGTTGTCAGAGTAGGCCTAACGCAACCCATGACAATATTGTTAACATAAACACCGATTCTATATACCTATACGAGGAAGGTCCAAGTCCCTCTAGTTTATTGGTCAGGTAATTAAACTTTACAGTAAAGAGAAAATTAACAGTTAATTTCCATGATTTTTTTTATATTTTCACACTTTATTAAGATTTAAGAAATGAATGTCGACCAATAGTTTACTGAAATTGTTCTGAACATCACCAGTGATCATAAGATGCTGGACCCACAGGTATTGCTTCAGTCATATCAAGATTTTTTGTTTGCCATATGATTTTTTTTTTTACGGGGATTAGCCCACCCGGGCATAGGTCACTGGCCCACATCGGGGCCTGGGGGACGAAAATGTACTACTACTACTACTGCTACTACTTTTTTTTTTCAAACGTGGCCTCCAGCCTCCCCCAATAGTCACACCTTCGCTGCCATTTTATTACCTTAATATTAAATATCCTAATACATAAGTAGCTATCCTATCTGTGTTGAATTAGTTGAGCTGCAGATCTACACGGCATTCAGTGACTAGCCTCATAGTCGATATCTGCAGCAGTTGTCGGCATTGGGGCAGAAGCTCTCGTTCCCCTGAGGCAGAGCAAAGCCGACCGAAGGAGAGAGAAAGACAGTCGACATCTCATCCAGGCTGTAACATAACTTCTGGGCTGCTGCTTCTGTTCGGAGATCACCTCCGCGAGTCTGGCGTAGAAACATCTTGCACTTGGTCCCATCCCACCAGAGGTTGTGAACACTAAAGGAGTGAAGCTGCCTTGATCAACGTTTTGAATTCTCTCCCCATATGCCCTTATCTTCTCGTTCTCGTTCCTCCTGTGTGCAGCATCGAGAGCTAGGTTACGGTGACATGCGGCCATGGGATAAAAAATCCTGATGTCGAGGAAAGCTCTCTGTCCCCGCGTCCAGATTCCTCGAGCACTGACGTCAACACGGGCTTCGTTAGATGTGTTTGAAGTCCTATGTTGGAAGACCTCACCATCCAAAGGAAGGAGGGTCGGTTCTAACGTGACATCCCGGCAGATTTCCTTCAACATATTTACTGTGAGGTCCCTTCTTCATGCCTCATGCATATGAAGCCCACTTTCTTGCACACCATGGCGTGATCGACGTCATAGGAAGAGCCCCACACTCATTGGGAGGGCAAACCTTCTACTGGCCGACTGTACCTTAGAGCAATGGCATCTGTAAATTCTTGTTTATTGAGACTGAAACCACTTGCCCTTATCGGTAACGTAGTTAACCAGTTCGAGGCGCCCACCTCCTGCGCTATAGCTACTTTTTTTTCACATTTTCTGGTACCTGCAGCAACAGTTGCTGCAGCTTATCATTTTGGCAGAGCTGCCGTTCTGTCGTAATGGACCTACGAATCTTGTTTACTTCACTGGTATCCACCTCCCCTGTTGCGTTCTGGGCTATTATGTGGTCGTTGAGGGCTGCCGTGAGCTACTACTACTACTACTACTAATAATAATAATAATAATAATAATAATAATAATGATAATAATATTAATAATAATAATAATAATAATAATAATAATAATAATAATAAAGAATTAAGAAATGAAAATGATAAAAAGTGAGAAACATTATATGTATGTTGTGTTGTCAATAGTAAGAGAAACAATTGAGACCCTGCAATTGTGTGTAAATGAGGCAGAAAGTCAGATTAGCAACCTGGGACTTGGTCACAATTTTCGTGGTGCCATATGGCAACAGGGTCTACCATTAGATAATATATTATGCTTCCAATATCTTCCCAGGCGGTAGTACTTCCCTGTTTGGTAGCTGCCTACTACCTACTACAGTTACAATATAAACAAAACATGTCCAGTAGGCATGACTTTGACATCAGCAGCACATTAACAAACGAATCAGACTGTGTACTGTGTTTAGTTCGATAAGATTCTTCATATTTGTCTATAAGGATGGTTTCTTGTAAGTCTACGGTGTTTTGATGTCGTAATTTTATAGATTAGCAAGTAAAGAAGAATTGCCAACAGACTTACCATGAAATTAAGACAAAATGATCCTCATCAATTTTTTTTATATACCATAAAGAACCATTAATCTCAGAATAAAGGTGGTTAAATTATACGAAATATTTTATTAGTCTTTTTATTAATGCAAGAAGACACAGGCGGAGGACACAGTAGTGCTACATGGGGTGAGGCAGGGGTGTGGCCCCCATCTCTCCCAGCATCACGTCAGGGTCCCCACTTGGTGTTTAGAAGAAGAGTCGTCCATGGTGCGGCCTTGAGGGAGGTGAACCAAGAGACCGGTGGTGGTGGTGGTGGTAGCGGATAACACAGGAGGCTAAGCTGCAACTTGCAAATCCTACCGATAAGGCTATCGAGGCTACTGACTTCTCCTGATGGTCTGCAGCGGTTCCTGGAGTTGTTTATGCTTCCTCTACGGCGGGCTCCTTAGCGGGGTTTGCCACAACTTGCCAGCCATAAGGGTAGCCATAAGGGTAGCTATAAGGGTAGCCAAGGTAGCCACGGGGCAGACTGTAGGTGGCGGGGTATCCCAGACCTGAGAAGAGAGGAGAACACAGGGTCATGTGATACTGATACTGAAAAAAACAACCGATGTAAACAAAGTTTTCTTTTGATACACAACATCACACACGGCACTCCCGTGTCTACCTCTTTGGGTGATATAGTTTTGTAAGAGATTCACAAAATATAAAATATAACACTGATGAATCACATGAAGTGTAAGTTAAAGGCTGGACGATATTGAGTGAAGAAAAGGTTAGGGGATTGGGGTTGTAGGTGAGGGGAGGGAACGGGAAGTGAAGGTGATTTACCAACAAAGGTGTAGGTGAGGGAGAGGAAGGCGAAGGTGGCTTACCAGGATAGGTGTATGTGAAGGGGAGGGCGACGAAGGTGACTTACCGAGGTAGAAGCTGGCGAGGGGGAAGGAGGCGAAGGTGGCTTCCCATGGTAGGTGTAGGTGAGGGTGAGGGAGGTTAAGGTGACTTACCAAGGTAGGTGTAGGTGAGCGGGGGGGGGGGACTTACCAGGGTAGGTGTAGGTGAGAGGGACAGTGGCTGCGGGAGTTTTGGTATCAATAGTCTTCAGAGTGAGGGAGTAAGGGTGGCTGTAGAGGAGGACCTGTGGGTCAGGGTCAGCTGTGGGCAGGGCGACGGCCACGGCCACCAGGAGAAACACCAGCTGTTGACACCAAAGCAAACTTTACTTACATTTTAGTAAGATAATATCAACAACTATGGCAACTATTTATCTGAAGGAATTTCCACTTCAATTGCAATCAAAAGAAATGTTCGTGATTTCTGTTGATTTTACGTTAATGAGGCAGTTACTACTGTGAATGTAGGTGGCCGGAGGTAGTTAAGAGAGGCAAGGGACAAAGTCTTACCATAATCTTCATAATGGTTGTAGTGAGAGTGGTGCTGAACGACTGATGCAGAGGGCGTGGTTCTTCTTTTTATATACCACCAGAGCTAGTTGATGCCCCGCCCACTTCCCCCAAGATCATGTGACCCTCTGTGCTCTTGTGCAAGACGTCTCTCTGTCAGTATTTAGTAAGGTGGTTATTCTGGCAATTCCTTACGCCTACCGATCCACCAAGGACACTGCAGTTACTGAAACTAAAACTACTCTAATAATGTTACTTTTATTGATAATAGCAACAATTATAATAGGAATAACAATGAAATAATATCCAATATTCAATACCTACTTTCATATTTGATGACGGTTGTATAACTTATTATTATTACCTTATTATTACAGTATTAGAAAAGATGTGGTATGTGAGGACATTAAACAGTCAATTAAAATACCTGTTTATAAAAGTAAATCATATTGGGCAGTCCTATAACAGGTTTTTCTATTAACAGTAGTACAGGTACAAATACAGGTACAGGTACAGATATAGGTACAGGTATATAGGTACAGATATAGATACAGATACAGATATAGGAATAGATACAGGTACAGATACAGTACAGGTGAAGATATAGGTGCAGGTACAGGTACATATATAGGTACAGATGTAGGTACAGGTACAGATACAGGTACAGATATAGGTACAGGTATAGGTACAGATATATATATATATATATATATATATATATATATATATATATATATATATATATATATATATATATATATATATATATATATATATATATATATATATATATATATATATATATATATAGGTACAGATACTGGTACAGGTATAGACATATGTATAGGCACAGTTACAGGTACATGCAGTATATACTGTAGGTACATAATAATATAGGTACAGACACAGGTGTAGATACGAGTAGAGATACAGGTACACATACAGGTACATAATTATATAGGTACAGATACAGGTGTAGATACGGGTAGAGATACAGGTACAGGTGGTGTCTTGCCTAGAAGAGGGGTTGGTCGTGAATGGCTGTCCAGGGCAATTGCTATAAATTGCCGACTGGAAAAACATTGTGCAAACAATGGTTGGGCATTCATTGATAACTGGCAACGATTCTATGGCAACGACTACCTGTACTGTCGCGACGGAGTACACTTGTCTCGTGAGGGGGTAAAGACGTTGTCTGCATCCCTGGAGCGTGAAATTGTCACTCCGAAGGGGGGGTTTCGCCAGTAGAGAGGGGTCGGGGAAAGTGGGAGTCAAAAAACAAGCAGGTCCTGGGAAGTAAAATTAGTTGCTCAGGACAAGGGGTAAAACAGGACCAGGGAAGAGTAGGTTTAAATGTATACTATACAAACAGTAGGGGCAGTTCAAAAGATATCGAAGCCTTTAAACTGCTAAGAGAACATATGGGCACGAGGGTGGAGGAGACTGCAGTGGGAGCGGGTAAACAAAGTGAAAGACTTCAGGGAAATAGTGTTAAGAATGATGACAAAACTAAATTAGACAGGGAATTTAAAACTAAACGTGGTAAGGGGAGGACTCAGAACACGACTAACTTAAATGTATACTACGCGAACAGTAGAAGTATGAGAAACAAAATGGATGATATTAGGGCCTTGGTATGTACCGAAAAAATCGATATAATTGCATTCACTGAAACATGGATCAACCTAGACACACGTGAGTTACCAGTCGAATACCAAATTGCGGGTTACAAACTGTTCCATACCGATAGGCAGACCAGGAAAGGAGGCGGAGTAGCAATCTATGTTAGGGATAATCTGAAGTGTGAAATAAATAAGGAAATAAAAACTGAGAGGAATACAGAAACAATTTGGATAGAATTAAGCGACGGTCCGGAAAAATTAATCACAGGAGTAATATATAGATCCCCCAATCTTCATAGCGTCAATGAGCGACTTATCTGGGATGAAATGCGCAGGGCTTCCATACACAACAAAGTCTGTATGTAATAGGCCCCTGTCTCATCAACAGAACGTATTATATAAATGGGTCAATACATCTGATATTATATTCAGATTCACCACCCTGTAACTTTCCACTGTCTATGAGTAAGACATGAGATGGACACGTGAGCGGGCAACTCACCCAAGAGGGCGAGACCCATAGCTCAGCATTTCTGTAAGCACGCACTGCGATGCCCCTAAGCTTCAGTAGCTCACCTCAACTCATATCGTAAGGACGTGACCTAACGTTTATCATACATAAACGCCGTCCCCTTCTCATTCACTCCTAGACAGTGAGACTTACGGTTGATATACACTCAGGAATTATATATACAACCTTTTATAATAAATCAAAGGAACTACCGTTTGGGTTTCGTTACTTAAAACCCAAATATAAATATGTGTGAACGGACTGGTTAATTGGACAAGCAGCCGATTCATATATAGTAGGCGACTTTAACCTTGGCCAAATAGATTGGACTGACCTTACGGGTAACTCAGTATCAGAGGATTTTCTCGAGACGATCCAGGACTGTTTCCTAAGTCAACATATAACCGAACCCACACAGGGTAATAATATACTTGACTTAGTTCTGTCGAACAGAGAAAACCTAATTAGCAATGTCGAGGTAGGGAACGAACTTGCAAACAGCGACCACAAAGAAATTCGATTCCAGTTATATTTTCAGGGCAGACGTAAGGAAAATTCCACTAAAGTACCAGATTTCAGAAGGGCAAACTTTGACAGTTTAAAGAGGCAGCTGAGAGAGGGGGTGTCGCGCTTGGCTGTGAACCTGACAGATGACACGGACCTGATAACGAGATCTGAGATTGCCGAGTTCCACGACAATTTAAATAGTAAGTTACTTAATGCACAAAGGCAGAACATACCATACAAAAAACTCAGATCAGACAACAATGACCCTAAATGGATAAATAATTATTTAAAGAACATCATTGGCCAAAGGAAGGCTATAGGTAGAAGGATAAATCGTGGCGAAATTCACCTCTGGGACTATTATAGGGTATTGGCAAGTAGGGTTTAAACCGAGATAAGGAAAGCAAAGAGGAATAATGAGGTAAGGATAGCAAGGGAGGCGAAGACAAACCCAAAGGATTCTACCAAATGTATCAAACTAAAACACGAGAAAAGATTGGACCAATACGGTCAGACTTCGGCGAGCTCACTGATAACGACGGAGAAATGAGCAATAATTTGAATAAATATTTTTCAACAGTTTTCACCACCGAAAATTTAAACATGATACCCGAGGCACCGACTCTATTCAGAGATAGTGAAGAAAACAAATTAAATGAGATAGTAGTGACTAGTAACGATGTTAGTAAGCAAATAGACAAACTAAAGCCTAATAAGTCACCTGGTCCCGATGAGATATTTGCCAGAGTATTAAAGGAATGTAAGGAAGAGCTTAGTATGCCCTTAGCAAAGTTGTTTAACATGTCATTAAAAACAGGTGTAGTACCAGAATCCTGGAGGATAGTGAATGTAATACCGATTTTCAAGAAGGGGGATAGATCACTATCCTCTAACTACCGCCCAATCAGTCTAACATCAATAGTAGGCAAATTACTGGAAGCAATCATTTCAAACTCTATTCGAAATCACCTGGAGAAGCACCGATTGATCAATGATTCCCAGCATGGCTTCACAAGCGGACGTTCTTGCCTAACTAATCTATTAACATTCTTTTCATCAGTTTTCGAATCGGTGGACGAGGGACACAATTATGATGGTATATCTCGACTTTAGCAAAGCCTTCGACAGAGTCCCCCACGAAAGACTAATTAGAAAGGTAGAAGCTCATGGCATCAAAGGTGACATCCTTAAATGGATTAGAGCGTGGTTACAGGACAGGAAACAGCGAGTGAGCATTAACGGCACTAAGTCCCATTGGAGCAACGTCACAAGTGGAGTTCCCCAAGGCTCAGGACTTGGACCATTATTATTTATTATATACATAAACGACATAGATATCGGCATGACAGCAACATAAGTAAATTTGCTGATGACACTAAAATAGGACGTGTTACTAAATCTGACGAGGACTCCGCAAAACTACAGGAAGATCTAAACAAATTTTTCGAATGGTCTGAAAAATGGCAGATGAAATTCAATGTCGACAAATGTAAAGTACTCAGTATAGGAGATGTAAACAGGGAAACCAGATACCAGATGAACAACGATGCCATAGAGAAATCCGACTGCGAGAGAGATTTAGGAGTAATGATAAGTAGGAACCTTAAGCCAAGTAAACAATGTGTTTTTGCTCGTAACAAGGCTAATAAAGTACTTGGGTTCATACAAAGGAGTGTTAGTTACAAGACTAGCGAGGTCATCCTAAAACTGTATCTTGCTCTTGTGAGACCACACCTGGATTACGCAGTTCAGTTCTGGTCACCGTATTACAGAATGGATATAGAATCCTTGGAAAGAATTCAGAGGAGAATGACAAGACTAATCCCGGGCATTAGGAACCTTGAGTATAGAGACAGGTTAAAGCATCTTAATTTGCACTCCCTTGAGAGACGTAGAGCGAGGGGCCACCTGATAGAGGTGTATAAGTGGAAGGCAGGGCTAAACAAAGGGGACATTACAAAGGTACTCAAACTATCCAACCAGGAGCGAACTCGTAACAATGGTTTTAAATTTGACAAATTTAGATTTAGGCGTGAAATAGGTAAACAATGGTTTGGAAACAGAGTAGTGGATGAATGGAACAAGTTACCAAATATCATCATTAACTCGAATACGCTGAATTGCTTCAAACATAGGTTGGATGCTCATATGAGCAATAGGGGTTGGGTGTAAACGGGACTGCCCAGTATGGGCCAATAGGCCCGCTGCAGTTTCCTCCATTCTTATGTTCTTATGTTCTTATACAGGTACATAATTATATAGTTACAGATACAGGTGTAGATACGAGTAGAGATACAGATACAGGTGTTGACACAGGTTGAGATACAGATACAGGCACAGCTATAGATATATGTACAGGTAAAGGTACAGATACAGGTACAGGTATAGATACAGGTACAGATACAGGTATAAATATAGGTACAGGTACAGATACAGGTATAGGTATAGGTACAGGTACAGATACAGGTACATATATAGGTACAGGTACAGATACAGGTACAGGTGCAGATACAGGTATAGGTACAGGTATAGGAACAGGTACAGATACAGACACAGATATAGGTACAGATGCAGGTACAGGTATAGGTAAAGGATACAGGTACAAGTATAGGTACCGATACAGGTATAGGTATTGGTACCGATACAGGTAGAGGTATTGGTATAGATACAGGTACAGATGCAGGTGTAGGTACAGGTACAGTTACAGATACAGTTATATATAAAGGTAGAAATGCAGGAACAGCGACAGATACAGGTAGAGATACAGATACATAAACAGGTACAAGTACAGATACAGGTATAGGTACAAAAATAGATACAGGTATAGGTACAGGTATAGGAACAGGTACAGATACAGACACAGATATAGGTACAGATGCAGGTACAGGTATAGGTAAAGGATACAGGTACAAGTATAGGTACCGATACAGGGTACAGGTATTGGTACCGATACAGGTACAGGTATTGGTTCAGATACAGGTACAGGTAGAGGTACAGGTATAGGTACAGGTGAATATACTGGTAAAGATACAGTTTCAGATACAGTTACAGATACAGGTACAGATACAGGTATAAATACAGGTACATATATAGGTGCATATACAGGTACAGGTACAGTTATAGGTACAGGTATAGGTACAGGAATATATGCACGTACAGGTATAGATATGTGTACAAGTCCTGATACAGGTACATATACAGGTGCGAGATACAGGTAACTATACAGGTACATATACAGGTACATATACAGGTACAGATACAGGTACACTTGCAACAAAAAGTATCGGTGCATACTGTAGTGTGAACAATTTGAGACCAGTGACGATAGGTATTGGGAAAGGCGAGTTGTTCCTGCTGTATGTTGGCAGCCCTGTAATCCTGCTGAGCAGCTACTGTGGCCTGGTCAAGTGAAACAAACCGTTATAAATAAGGGCCGGAAATGATAAATAGACAGTATGAAATATGAGGAGCTCCCTGTTAACAACATTATTTGTGATAATTGTGAATATTGCCACATTAATTAATGCTACCAAATAAACCACTCAACCTGGTCGTCCTGAGGGGTGGTGCAGCGTGGACGGCCGCTCCGAGACCTGTCATCTGTAGCACCAGTTTCGAGGTATCGCCGAATCCATCGTGCAGCGGTGTTCCTGTGGACACCAACCCGCCGACTAATATCTGTGACGCCGAACCCTTTGTTATAAAGGGCAATAATAGCTCCTCGTGTTCCCTCTGAGGTTTCCATGTCGTCTGGTATGTGTAGATCTCTACTGCTTCATATTGCCTCTGTTTTATACCCACGTTCACCGAGACCGAACCCTCGCTCATCATTCAGTCATCATTCAGTCGACACAAAGCAACAATCCGAAAAGAGGAAACAAACTCACTGATTGTCAGCCATATGGCAACACCTAGTGGAGGGGGGGGGGGTTATGAGAATACACTTACCAACCCTCCCGACATATCACAGTGTCAACATAAAAAAAAATTCTCATGGTTCTGGATCAAAACAGTCTGATTCTAGTGTAATTGTATGTGCTGAACTCAATTATGACATTCGTATAGCTGTATCAGGCTCAGTTTTCCAGAACCAGCATATCTATATATTTAGTGTACCATGCTATTCATACAGTAATTTATATGCTCACTGGCTCCACTTATGCAATTATTTTGTCCTGATTTGTGCTTTTTTGTTTGTTTCAGTTTGCTGATTCATGATATTGCATATCTACACCTGCATGATTTGTAATTACTCTGAAATTAACAAAACATGGAACGTCGCAAGTGTGTGAACGGTGCTGACAGTTTTTGCTACATATGTGGTGCCTTCACTCCTGGTAGCCTCAAGAAACCAATCACAAAAGCTGTTCGACTGAACTACAAAAGTTACTTCAAATGTCATTTGGGTGACCAAGACAAGAAATGGGCACCTCATGTAGCCTGTAAGTCTTGTGTTAACCACCTGAGCGAGTGGATGTGTGGTAAACGAAGTTCAGGAATGCCGTTTGCTGTACCAATGATATGGCGTGAACCTAAAGACCACAGTAGTGACTGCTTCTTCTGTCTCACAAATATTAAGGGAATAAAAATCAAGACACGAGGCAAGGTACAGTACCCCAATATTGCTTCTGCAATCCGACCAGTACCGCACAGTGCTGAACTTCCAGTCCCAAATCCACCGACTGAACAAGAATTGAGTGATTCCGATTCTACCTCTACCTCAATGGAAAACGACTACCAGGATGACTCTGAAAATACCAGGCCTAAACTATTTACTCAAGAAGCGCTTCATGATCTCATCAGGGACCTAAACTTGTCAAAAGAAAAGGCTGAAGTTTTGGGATCCAGACTAAAGCAGCGTAACCTGCTAGAAGATGGAGTGCATATCACTACAGCGCGTTACCGACATAGACAGCTGTCTGCATTTTTCAAGATGGCAAACAACCTTTGTTATTGCGAGGACGCAGTATCTCTCATGCAACAACTCTGCAAGTCTGAAACATACAAGACAGAGGATTGGAGGCTGTTTATAGACTCAGGAAAAGACTCTCTGAAAGCTGTTCTTTTACACAATGGCAATCGGCTTCCATCTGTCCCAATAGCACACGCAACAAAAATGACTGAGAGCTATGAAACAATGAAAATTCTGTTGGCCGCTATAGAGTATGAGAAACACCAGTGGAAGATATGTGGCGATCTCAAAGTCATCAGTTTACTACTGGGCCTTCAGAGTGGCTACACAAAGCACATGTGCTTTTTGTGCTTGTGGAACAGCAGAGCTGATGCAGAGCACTATGTGAGAAAGGATTGGCCGACAAGACCAAGAGATGCGCCTGGAAGGTTTAACTGTGTTCACAATCCGCTTGTAGATCCAGAAAAGATATTTTTGCCTCCACTGCATCTAAAGCTCGGTTTGGCTAAAAATTTCATCAAAGCTATGGATCAATTCGGTGCTGGGACTCTATACTTATCTCAGAAACTAGGTGGTGTGGTTTCCGAAGCCAAGTTGAAAGCAGGTGTCTTGAATGGACCACAAATTCGTATACTAGTTAATGATAGCGAATTCACCAAAACATTGAACCCACTGGAGAAAAAAGCATGGGAATCATTTGTCAATGTGTCAAAGAATTTTCTTGGAAACTATCGTGCTGACAACTACAAAGAAATCGTAACAACCATGCTTCAGAATTATCATGCATTGGGAGCAAGGATGTCCTTGAAATTGCATTTTTTCCACTCTCATATTGAATTTTTCCCAGGTAACCTTGGAGACGTTAGTGATGAACACGGCGAAAGATTTCATCAAGATATCGCCATAATGGAGAGCAGATATCAGGGACAATTCAGTCCTAACATGATGGGCGACTATTGCTGGACACTGCAACGAGAAGAGAGCAAGCTGTACAAGAGAAAGAGTAAAGTTCAGAAGCACTTTTAGAACTTCATATTTTGTCATTATAAAGGATTTGAACTTATGTTTTTTGGTACAATTTTTTATGAGCTTATCTGTGATAGGTTTAAAATTGTATCTTGCATAACGCGATAATGTTACTATATTTACTATTTTTTTTATTCTTTAAGAAAGTAGGTCTGATGGTAGAATTAAACATCCAATTAATATGAAATTAGTCATGAAAGCACAGTCACATGAGATAATCTCATCTTTTGCACGACACGTGATGGAATATTAAATATTTGTACCTATTGATTTTTTTTATAAAACCTGGTCTAATAGAACAAAACAAATATCAAATTCGAATTCAGCAATATGAAATTAGTTGTGTGGGCATGATCTCATATGTGAACCATTTTGGCTGTTGACCAGTGTTATCGTTTCGGAAGTCGTCGATCTCGCCCTGCACCGATACTTTTTGGTGCGAGTGTACATTAATAGGTATATATAAGGGTACAGATACAGGTACAGGTATATATATATATATATATATATATATATATATATATATATATATATATATATATATATATATATATATATATACAGGTACAGATGAAGGTATATATGCAGGTACAGATACAGATACAGATACAGGTATATATATATATATATATAATATATATATATATATATATATATATATATATATATATATATATATATATATATATATATATATATATGTACAGATATAGGTAAAGGTGCAGATACAGGTACAGATACACATAGAGGTCCAAATGCAGGGACAGATACAGGTACAAATACAGGTCCATAAATTGGTACATAATTATATAGGTACAGATACAAGTACAGAAACAGGTACAGATACAGGTACAGATACAGGTACTGAAACAGGTACAGAAACAGGTACAGATACAGGTGTAGATAAAGGTAGAGATACAAATACAGGTACAGGTACAGATACAGGTACACATACAGGTACAGACACAGGTACAGATACAGGTACAGACACAGGTATAGATACAGATACAGGTACATATACAGGTGTAGATACAGGGACAGATACAGGTGCATATACAGGTATAGATACAGGGACAGATACAGGTGCATATACAGCAATAGATACAGGTACAGATACAGGTGCATATACAGGTACAGGTGCATGTACAGATACAGGTACAGATACAGGTATAGATACAGGTATAGATACAGATACAGATACAGGTATAGATACAGGTACAGATACAGGTGCATGTACAGGTGCATATACAGGTACAGATACAGGTATAGATACAGTACAGATACAGGTGCATGTACAAGTGCATATACAGGTACAGATACAGGTACAGATACAGGTACAGATACAAGTATAGATACAGGTACAGAGACAGGTATAGATACAGTACAGATACAGGTGCATGTACAGGTGCATATACAGGTACAGATACAGGTACAGATACAGGTACAGATACAAGTATAGATACAGATACAGGTACACATACAGGTACAGACACAGGTACAGATACAGGTAAAGATACAGGTACAGATACAGGTACAGATACAGGTATAGATACAGATACAGGTACACATACAGGTACAGACACAGGTACAGATACAGGTAAAGATACAGGTACAGATACAGGTACAGGTATAGATACAGGTACAGATACAGGTGCATATACAGGTGCATATACAGGTACAGATACAGGTACAGATACAGATACAAGTATAGATACAGGTACAGATACAGGTATAGGTACAGGGTACAGATACAGGTACAGATATAGGTATAGAAAAAGGTAGAGATACAGGTAGAGATACAGGTGGAGATACAGGTATAGGTACAGGTACAAATACAGGTATAGGTACAGTTACCTGATACAGTTATAGGTACAGGTACAGGTAAAGGTACAGATACCGATACAGGTACAGGTCGGCTACATATACAGGTATATATAAAGGTAGAGATACAGGTACAGGTATAGGTACAGATACAGGTATAGATACAGGTAAAGGTACAGTTACAGATACAGATACAGGTGCAGAGACAGGTACAGGTACAGGTATATATAAAGGTAGAGATACAGGTGCAGAGATACTCCTCACAGGTGGAAGTACGTGGATGACTGCACTGTGGGGGTTTCAGTGGACAACACCGCACCAGACGGGAGCCACGCATTACCCAAAAGTATCCAAATGTACCCAAGAGTACCCAAAAGTATAGCAAATAAGGGTAAAATCTTAACGAATATCTGTTATACATACACAAAACATGTTTAATCATATTTTTAGTGTATTTTTGTAAAAATAATTTGTAAGATGAAATAATGAACAGCGAAAAACTTTCAGTATTGGCGAACGCTAAATTCGAAAGAGTTCGTGAACAAGGGAGATAACTCAGATCCATCGTGATGCACTTCGCTAACCTAACCTAACCTAACCTAACCTAACCTAACGAAAAGTAAATCCTACAGCTATCTTAAATACCCCAAAGTAACAGAAACATCGATAATTATATCTCCATTATATCTCTTTGGAATTTAGCATTTTTCGCTGCTTATTATTTCATTATTTTGACTACATTTCAATGAAAACATTATTAATCAGGTTTTATTGATGTAAAACATATATTCGTTAAGATTTTACCCTGATTTAATATACTTTTGGGTACTTTTGGGTAATTCGTTGTACCGCACCAAGACTACTCATCGCTACAAGGCACCCTAGACAGGCTACAGGCATGGACTACGGAGAACAAGGTCACCATCAACCACACCAAAACCGTAGTCATGCACATCAATACCGCCACCACTCCAGTGCAAGCCCCAGCAGTCATAGTGGGTGCCCATCCTCTCCAGCTGGTGCAGTCTGCCAAACTCCTGGGTGTAACTATAGACAACAAACTTGACTGGAAGGCCCATGTAAATAACACAGTCAAGGCAGCCTCGTACCGTCTCTACATGCTACAATGACTTAGGTCACTTGGGACACCCACGCCAGAGCTGAGGACCATCTACAACGCCTTTATTCTCCCCAAACTACCGTATGCGTCACCAGCCTGGTCGTCTTCTCTCAACTCCACCCAACAACGTCGGTTAGAGAAGGTACAGAAAAGGGCCTGCAGAATCATGCTCGGCGCAGAATACTCCGGCTACACCAATGCTCTCTCCACCCTGGAAATGCCATTCCTCAGTGACCTCCACCACCAAGCACTGGAAAGGTTTGGCAGCCAACTAATGCACCACCCTCGTCATCGCCACCCCCTGCCACTACAACAAAATTCAGCCCATAAGAGCCCGCACCGATAGATATAAGAACAGCACCATCCCATCTATTGTTAAAATAATAAACAACTCCTGATTTATGTACTGTACAGCCCTGTAAATGTATTCAATGCATATTATATCATTATGTCTAAATCAAATGTAAGTCTGTATATTTTCAGCCACCGGCTGCAACTCTATTAATAAACCGTTTATTATTATTATTATTATTATTATTATTATTATTATTATTATACAGGTATTTATACAGGTAAAGGTACAGCTACAGATACAGATATAGGTACAGATACAGGTACAGGTGTAGATACAGTTACAGGTGTGTATATATATATATATATATATATATATATATATATATTCATGTAGATCCACAATGAAAACGTGGATAAGATAAATCCTGATAAAATCACACGAGAAAAGGGAAACAACGGAGCACCTTAGCTTTCGTTTTTATTCAAGACATCTTCAGAGGCAACTCATAATGACCTGACCTCATGTTTAATAAGGTCACCCTGTATATTTAAGCCTCTCTCTGTCCATGTAATCCAGTTGCCTCTGAAGATGTCTTGAATAAAGACGAAAGCTAAGATGCTCCGTTGTTTCCCTTTTCCCGTGTGATTTTATCAAGATATATATATATATATATATATATATATATATATATATATATATATATATATATATATATATATATATATATATATATATATATATATATATATAGGTATTGATAGAGGTACAGATACAGGTACTGATTCAGGTACAGGTATAAATATATGTACATATATAGGTACAGGTACAGATACAGGTACAGATACAGGTACGGATACAGGTATAGATAAAGGTAGAGATACAGGTACAGATACAGGTATTAATAGAGGTACAGATACAGTTATAGATAAAGGTACATATACAGGTGGTACAGATATAGGTATAGATTAAGGTAGAGATACACTTACAGACAGGTACAGATGCAGGTACTGATACAGGTACAGAGACAGGTACTGATACAGGTACAGATACAGGTAAGGATACAAGTATAGGTGCAGGTACCGGTACAGATACAAGTACAGATACAGGTTAAAATACAGGTATAAATACGGGTACATATACTGATAAAGGTATAGATAGAGATAAAAGTACAGGCATAGACGCACGTACAGGTGCATGCATAAATACAAGTGCAGTTACAGGTGCAAATAAGAGTGCATATATAGAGATTTAAAGGATATCTGGCAGAAAGAAGGGATTGGTAAAAAGAGCCCGTGAACGTTTAGAGTGGAGGTCTGTGGTCGCCAACTCTCAGACATGAGGACGGTTCTCGGATTTATTGATTGACAGAAAATTGTATATAGCGGCTGAGTGAACATATTGCTTACTTCATATTTAAAAAAGTCAGTATTTTATAGTTCCCGCCATAGACACCCCCAACGGTGAGAGTTTACAGTTGAGGAAATGAATGTGGTCGGGTGCAGTTCTGGCCACATGACTCCCTATGTGTTGAAGCCATAGTGTACAGGGTGTTGTATACATATTGTCCCTAGCTGGCCGCCAGACTAACTGATTCCACTTTTTATGTTTGTATGTTTCACTCACCATCTTCTCTCCACGTGTATACTTTGTCGATGCTGCTGGGAGTTGACTACACACACGACTGTAGGCTTTGTTGATGATGATGACGATGGTGATGACTATGATACTGAATCGATCTTCTCTTTATTGTTTCTCCCTCATGCTAGTGACAGAGGGTTGTGTGATTTTTGCGTGATGGGAATACAATGGAAAAGTTCATTGTATAAACTGACATCGTCTTTGTTTCACTGAGTAGCCGACATCAGGCATTTGTCATCCGCTTCACTGCTGTTGCTGTCACATCTCTCTCTCTCACCATTTGGAAGGGAATTACTATTAACAGTATAGTTGTCCTAAATCATTATTGTTCTCCTCTTATTGTTTGTTGCATTACTTCTGTTTAGTAGTTATTGACACTTGCCTCTCCTCCAGTTTTGTTGCTCACCTTCCATAGTCTTGTTTACTCATCTTGCTGTTCTTCACTTTATATCCCCATTCTCTTTTATCATCTTGTTTTCTTACAACTTTGTTTGCTTAACTTTTATTTATGAGTGTCAATATATTTTCTATCATACTTTCATTGTTTTTCCTCCCACTGTGGCCGACTTGCTGAATATAGACTTCTCTCAGTGCCTCCTGTCTATTTTATAGACAGGATATTGTCTTAGTATAGTATGTGTTTGGGTAACTCCATTCAAAGGTGTTGTACAGAGACAAGTGGCAAGTCTAGCCAGCATCTTTTAAGAGCATTTATGTTATTAATTTGACTAAAAAAATTTATGGCTGGAAAATAATTTTTTTTTAACAGTTCCGGATATCAGCAATGATCACAAATTACATGAGCCACAAGCTTCGTGTTCAGCCGTCTATAGCTTCTTTGTGACGTACCTGAGGACGACATTGATAATATAAACACAATGTTTACATCTGCCATGACATAACTATGAGTTGACGCTGTAGCTAATGTTGGCTGATGTCCTCTCACCAACTACCCTTTCCAAGTGTCTTAAAATAAAATTATGTAATTCTATATTATTTCAGTTTAATATTGTTTCCAAATTCATTACGATGTACAAATTAAGATGCAGAAATATATTGAAATAAAACGATAACTATCGCCTTAGAAATTATATCATCTATGCTTAGTAGAGAAACGGCCAATGATGTCACGCATAAAAAACAGAGCATTAAAACTTTTTTTTTTTTTTTATTAATGCAAAGAAAACAAAGCCGGAGGACACAGCATCACGCCAGTGTCCCCAGTTGGTGTTTGGGAGAAGAGACGTCCATGGAGTGGCCTTCGGGGAGGTGAGCCAGGAGGCCGGTGTTGGTGGCGGACACAGGAGGCTCAGCGGCAAATTGCAAATCCCACCGGTAAGGCTAGCGAGGCTACTGACTCCTCCTGACGTCCTGCAGCGGTTCCTAGAGTTGTTTATCCCTCGCTCTTCTTCGCCACCACGTAGGGTATGTGATAATATTGGGTGTAGGGGAAGAATGCTGTACAAGGCAGAGACAACAAGTAAACATAAGTATTTTCTCCACCGGGTGTGTGTCATTAGTAAAATTTAGTATGGTCGCCTTTTGATTACGCTGTACTAAGTGATGAAGGTTCGGTATCAACATTGGATGAGGATTGGGAAAGGAAATGGATTGAAAAGCTAAAGCTTTACAAATAACTTGCAAGATGTAGAGAGAACCGCACTTCCCGTCATGTTTGGTCGGGGGGTGAGGAACAGCCTCGTCCACAGGTTAGGCAGTAGTTTACTAGTTGTATACTACCTGGCTGTGCACCCCCTGGCTGTACACCACCTGATTGTACATCACCTGACTGTACACCACCTGGCTATACACCACCTGACTGTACACCACCTGCCTGTACACCACCTTCGGCTGTACACTACCTATTTGTACACCACCTGACTGTACACCACCTGACTGTATACCACCTGGCTGTACACCATCTGACTGTACTCCACCTGACTTACACCACCTGGCTGTACACCACCTTCGGCTGTACACTACCTATTTGTACACCACCTGACTGTACACCACCTGACTGTATACCACCTGGCTGTACACCATCTGACTGTACTCCACCTGACTTACACCACCTGGCTGTACACCACCTGCTGTACACTACCTATTTGTACACCACCTGACTGTACACCTACCTGGCTGTACACCACCTGACTGTACACCACCTGATTGTGCACCACCTGACTGTACATCACCTGACTGTATACCACCTGACTGTACACCACCTGACTGTGCACCACCTGACTGTGCACACATGACTGTACACCACCTGACTGTACACCATCTGGCTGTACATCACCTGACTGTACACCACCTGCCTGTACACCACCTTCGGCTGTACACTACCTATTTGTACACCACCTGACTGTACACCACCTGATTGTGCACCACCTGACTGTACATCACCTGACTGTACACTACCTGACTGTACACCACCTGACTGTGCATCACCTGACTGTGCATCACCTGACTGTACACCACCTGACTGTACACCACCTGACTGTACACCATCTGGCTGTACATCACCTGACTGTACACCACCTGACTGTGCACCTGACTGTGCACCACCTGACTGTACACCACCTGTGCACCACCTGACTGTGCACCACCTGACTGCACCACCTGACTGTGCACCACCTGACTGTGCACCACCTGACTGTGCACCACCTGACTGTGCACCACCTGTGTACACCACCTGACTGTGCACCACCTGACTGTGCACCACCTGACTGTACACCACCTGACTGTACACCACCTGACTGTGCACCACCTGGCTGTACACCACCTGGCTGTACACCACCTGACTGTACACCACCTGACTGTGCACCACCTGACTGTGCACCACCTGACTGTGCACCACCTCTCTGGTTGTAAGAAATTTCCCGGCTTTTTAAGTAATACTAAAAAGACACACGTGTGTAAATGCGTTATATCACACACTCACACCCTCGAGTAAACACATGTACTTACAGACAGATTCATTTTCACTACAGCAAATCTCTCCACACACACACACACACACACACACACACACACACACACACACACACACACACACACACACACACACACACACACACACACACACACACACACACACACACACACATACACGGTCTCCAAGAACATAATAATGAGAACTTTACCCAGGAATGTTTCTTCATGGGGAAAATGTAACTCTACCTTAACATATAACAAAGTACATTTCTGTTGACTTACTTGGGTAGTTGTACCACAGTGGTGAGTAGCCCAAAGAACTGTAGAAGAGCTGTGGGTCAGGTTCAGCTCCGGCCTCGGGGCCGGGCGCCGGGGCTGGCAGGGCTGTAGCGGCGGCCACCAGGAGAAGCACCAACTGTAGGCACCAACGTTACGAGAACAATGCAACAAGGGATGGGATGTAGAGCGCAGTGTAACAACAAATTGATATATCGATGGAGGGTTTAAAATATTTAAAGTCAAGCTTCAGCAGGGAAAGCAACAAATTACTGGGATCCTAAATCTGTCCCAAACCACCTGTAATTGACGTAAAACTGACTGCTTCAGTCCCTAGCCTGCTTGCTGTGCGTGTAACAATTTTAATATGTTCTTGACAACCTGTTTATTGTCTGAAGCTAAACCCTTGAGCACGAATTCCTCGTGCTGGAGGAAACACATTGATCAAAGCGTTTAAGACGTTGTATAGGGTTAAGATACAGCATCCAATATAATAATTAATTTTACTCAAATGGTTGTCATCGTATTCAAGAAGTTAAACTATCGTACTCATGTGATTGTCTTCGTACTGAAAATGTTAAATTGTCGCAGTCAAGGGGTTAAGATATAACAACAGATAAACTAATTCCATATAATCCGGGCTGGGCAACCTGCGAGATTTAAATGAGACATCAAATTATCAAGCAATAAGAACCCTTGAGCACCTGAAGTAAAGTAAGGATCATCTTACCATAATCTTCATGCTGATTGAGTGTTGAAGGTCTTACGGTGGAAAATTGATACCTAGCAGTGGACAGTGCCAGTATATATACTGTATGCTGATGACCCCCCCCCCCACTCCCCTCCCCTCCTGGTGGTTGCCTGAAGCTCGGAAATTTCCTGTTTGCTTCTAAATATATAAATTTTTGTCTCCATATAACAGTTGATTCCTTTTATATATAAATAGAAAAAAAAAAAACGAATAATTGGAACGAGACTTAAGATTCACTTTTATCTTAACTCGTGAAATTCGTCGTGAGAGATGGAGAGATAAGGAGACGAAAGAGATAAAAGCTTAAGCGATATATGTACTTACACGAAATATAAAGAAATAAATTCTACACAGTGTGAGTGCATATTACCTGAGGCTAGTGAGGCACATGACTAAAGAACGTATGAATGACGTCAATGAACACACACACACACACACAGACACACACTCACACAAACCGGAGACTTCGACACACTATGTGATGTGATGTCTGCATGAGTCATTTTTCATTACCCCCTTCACGAATCCGTCCCTTCCTATTCCTTCTCTCTCTTTCTCTCTCTCTACGTTCCGTGCTCGCTCTCTCTCTCTCTCTCTCTCTCTCTCTCTCTGTGTGTGTCTCGTCCTGTTCCTTCTATATCTCTTGCTCCGTCCCGTCTTTTCCTCCTCCCTCTCCCCCGCCCCGCCCCGAGGCTAATACATTAGGGGATCTCGGAGCAACAGGGGGCCCCAGAGGTGTAGTGTGCAAGCTCACCGGCGTGTGGACATGTCCTGGAACCCACCAACCCATGTCCCACTGTCTTGTGGGTTAACTGGTAAAGTGCAAGACTACGGGAGTCAACCCCTAACGAAAAACCTGTGTTTGGAGGCACGCAATAGGCGAAGCACAATAAACCGCGTTCTCGGCAGATTCCTGCGACCACGCTCAGCAGTCGGTCGTCGTGGGTCTTTTATGCCACCGACAGTTGCTGGGGGAGGCCAAGGTAGTGGGAGTGGTGTTTGCGCTCCATCATCCCCACTCAAAATCCACTCATTGCGCAGGCCCTTTTCTCCAATCACGCTCATTATCTCATCATCATCTCGAAAAGACCTACGGCGATGGGAACGAGTGGGGGGCACAGGTCAAGGCTGTGACTGGAAGTGTTTAGCTCCGATCTGCACGTAGGCGGTGGTGGAGTGATGATCGCTGAGACAAGGGACAGGGCAGTGTGTCTCTTTGGCAGCTTCCTAACGGAGGGACCTAGAAAAGGTGGTCCTAAACAAATGCTGTCTGTAGAAAATTATAATTTAATGAAGAAACAAAAGACCGCTTCTATAGTATATTGGAAACTGCTCTTGCGGATGCGCCACCAACTGACAAAATTCTTCTTTTAGGGGATTTCAATGCTAGAGTTGGTTCAAACTATGAAACATGGGACAAAGTTCTGGGCAAGCAAGGGGTAGGGAAGATGAACAACAACGGACTCCGACTCCTTACACTGTGCTCAGAATACAATCTTACGATCACTAACACCTGGTTTTAGATGAAAACCAAATACAAGACCTCATGGAAACATCCTCGATCAAACCACTGGCACCTCCTTGACTATGTTATTATTCGCCAAGATGACCTAAACGGGGTGCAAATCACAAAAGCCATGAGGGGTACAGACTGTGGCACGGACCATAGGCTGATAAGATCCAGGATTCTAATGATAATTCGACCCCAACACTTGAGGCAAGCCCCCAGTCGTAAACTTAACATCAATACCCTCAGTAATCCTGAAACCTCGAACTCATTAAAAAACAAAATCACCGAAAAACTCCCAGCCCATGAAATTATGGAACCTGGCACTGTGGAAGATGGCTGGAAAGAGTTGAAGACTGCAATGAGTGAAGCTGCACTGGAAACACTTGGCTTTTCAAAAATGTGACATCAAGACTGGTTTAATGAAAACTCGCCTACCATCCATAATCTTCTCAAAACCAAAAAATTATCCCACGATGCAGTGCTATCAGATCCCCAATCACAAACACGGAGGGACCGGTTAACCAACATCAGGTCAGAAACACAAAGACTGTTACGCAGCATGGAAAATGACTAGTAGGTAAAAAATGCACAAGAAATTCAAGCCTTTGCTGAATTAATCCACTAACACCTACAGCACTGGATAACATCCCACCCATGCCGATCCTGCACCTCCTGGATGAAGCCCCACTCCTACAAGAAGTGGAAACTGCAATACGAGGGTTCAGCAACAACAAGAGCGCTGGCTCTGACGACGTTCCTGCTGAAATCTACAAACATGGAGGTCCCCATCTGACTGAGCACCTCCATAGCCTCTTATTCACCATATGGGCCGCAGAGACCATCCCCCAGGATTGGAAAGATGCAAATATCATAACAATCTATAAGAATAAAGGTGACAAAGCAATTTGTGGTAACAGCAGGGGCATCTCCCTCCTTGTAGTTGCTGGTAAGATCCTGTTAAAATTCATGTTATCAAGACTTATCCAACACCTAACTGAGAACACCCTGCCTGAATCCCAACGTGGGTTAAGGAAGGATCGCAGTACAATAGACATGATCTTCGCAGCTAGGCAAATTAAAAAAAAGCGTCGAGAGCAAAATGTAGACCTTTACACCGCCTTCATTGACCTCTCCAAAGCTTTCGACACAGTAAACAGAGAACTTTTGTGGACTATGTTGGAGAGAGTCGGTGTACCACCAAGATTTTTAAACATCCTCCGTCAGATGCATGATGGAATGCAAGCCCGGGTACTTGTGGGTGGTGTGCAGTCAGAACCATTTAGTGTCTTAATGGGCGTAAAACAGAGCTGTGTGCTGGCACCTGTGTTGTTTAACATCTTTTTGCTGGCTACAGCACAACTCTCACACAATGCCCTTGGGCCTGATGCAGGTGTGGGCATACGGTACCGTCTTGACGGAAGCCTTTTTGAAATTAGACGTCTAGAAGCCTACACAAAGACCTTAACAACTCAGGTCATAGAACTACAGTATGCAGATGACACATAATGACACATAACAGAGAATCTATATGCAACGTGCACTGGACGTGATCTCAGGTATTTACAGCTTGCATGGTTTGCAAATTAACCCCCAGAAAACTGGGATTTTTGTCCAGCCCATTGTTCCACCAATAGAAGCACCACAATTCTACATTAATAGACATCCTATCAAAATAGTAAACCAGTTTAAGTACCTTGTTAGCAATCTCACACCCACCTGCTCACTGGATATGGAATTTCAAACCAGAATCAATTTAGCCTCAGCTGCATTTGGACATTTGAGAACAAGAGTCTTTCTCAACAATGACCTGAAATATGGAACGAAGACTGCAATTTATCTCGCGGTCTGTATATCTACATTATTATATGCCTCAGAAACCTGGACGCCCTACAGACGCTATATCCAAATGCTGGAAAACTCCCACACTAGATGCCTTAAGCGTATCTTTGGAATATTCTGGGAAGACAGAGTGACTTGTGAAGAAGAACTATATCGTCGCTCAAACACGACCAGCATTGAAACCATGCTAGCCAAAAGACACTTGCTCTGGCTTGGACATGTTATCAGGATGCCAGACCACCGGCTTCCAAGACAAATATTATATGGCAAGCTCTCACATGGAAACCGCTCGGCGGGAGGACAGAAAAAGAGATATAAGGACCACTCTAAAACTCTACTCAAGTGCTGTAATATACAGCTAAATTCACTTGAGCAACTAGCCTCAGACCGTTCCTTATGGCGCTCAACATGCCATAGAGGAGCGGAAACACTTGAGACCTCACTGAACCAAAAGAGAACTACTGAACGAGCCCAACGACATCAGGATTGGACTCCATAGTCATCTACGGTGGCATCAGAGGAATACAACATAACTCATCTCATCTGGAGTAACGTCGTCATCGACTTCAATGGACTGCCATAAGCATATGTGTGTGTGTGTGATCTTAAATACAGTCTATAAATAAAGGACTAGATATCATTTTCGTCTTACTTCAGCTCATCTATTGTGTTGACACCTTGCAGACACTCAGGTACAGGCGAGGAATATTGTACGGACAGTTCTGCTGCGTCGGTCACAGAGATTGTCTTTGTTCCTCTGTTCTGGCTTCAGTGTGACTGCAGAGAAGTAATTATTCTCAAATACCCGCCGAGCCAAGTGTAAACATAGTGCGGCGGTCTGTCTGTCTTTATTTTATTTATTTATTTATTTATTTTTTTTTTACGGGAATTAGCCCACCCAGGCACAGGTCGAACGACCCACAACGGGGCCTGGGGGGCGAAAAAAAAAGAAAAAAAAAGAAAAATAGAGAACAAAAAGGTTATACTGTGTTAATCTACACCACGAAGATGCCGGAACACCAGCCTTTTAAAGTGAGACAGATTGTATAAGTATGGAAACACTGAAGAAGGCAGAGCATTCCACAGTTTGGCTGTGTGAGGAAAGAAGGATGTACAATAACGGGTTATTCTAGCGTGACCGACATCCACAGAGAAACGGTGGGCATCGCGGGCAAGACGTGTGTTACGAGCCCGCGGCCTTGCCGGCGTTACAGTGGATGCCAAATCCACCGAACATGCCCGTTAAAGTACCCGTAAAAGAGAGAGAGTGAAGCAACATTGCGACGAAGAGTAAGGGAAGAAAGATTGTCGACTAAAGAAGAAGAGTTAATAAGACGAAATGTCTTTGATTCCACCCATCTAACAGTTGGACAGAAGAAGAGCCACCCCAGATATGAGAGCAGTACTCCAAGTTAGTACGAATGAATCCCTTATATACTTGAAGCATCTGCTCAGGGGTGAAGTAGCTACGGCATCTGTACAGCATTCCCAACTTTCGGGAGGCAGCTTTAGCTATGTTAAGGATGTGTGATTTCCAAGACATAATGGAGGAAATGGTGAGGCCTAACATATTTATTTTAGAATTTGGCAGAATGATAGCGTCCTGAAATGTAATTGGTGGGAGATCATCTAATTTAGAAAGTGAAATTGGTAAACACTGAGTTTTATTTCTATTGAATTTAACCAAGTTTGTACCTCCCCATTCAGAGATGCTGCACAGATCCGCATTGATAGAAGTAATGATATCAGCTCTAGAAACAGATCTAGTTTGAGAGTTAGGAGGAAGGGGAAATGTGAAGAAGAGTGAAGAGTAGAATCATCAGGGTAAGAACGGATATAATTAGTTATAGTGTGAAGTAAATCATTGATAAAAAGAAGGAAGAGAGTAGGTGAAAGAACAGAACCCTGTGGGACACCACTATTGGTAGAGACAGAGCAACTACTGCCAATGATCGGTTCTCAAGGAAGCCAGAGATTAGAAAACAAAGTGGGTGAGAGAAACCATAAGAGGGAAGTTTAGAAAGCAAAGACTTGTGCCATACCCTGTCAAATGCTTTGGAGATGTTGAGGGTCACGGCGAAAGTTTCCCCATAATCCCTAAGAGAGGATTGTTTTCTGCACGGTAACTGTGGTCCTATTGTGGTTTTATAACTTATGTTTTATTTATCGTTATTTTTTCAATTATATTTATTATGTATTAATTTTTTGCTAAGTTCATTCCTCGTATCTTATCTTAACCAAGGTGGCACACACACACACACGTCAGTGAAGTTGTCAAATCCTCCAATTTCCGTCTCCACCTCCTCTGCAGACTCAAGTCCCTCGGAGTTCCTTCGCCCGAGCTCCTCAGTGTTTACTCAACATTCATACTTCCCAAGCTCACCTATGCCTCTCCTGCCTGGTCTTCCTACCTAAATGCCACACAACGAAAACACCTAGAAAAAGTGCAAAAGAGGGCATGCAAGATTATTGTCTCCCCTTCCTACTCCACATATCAAAAAGTGCTGAACATACTGACCCTCTCGGCTCTCTCTGACCATCACCACGACCTCATCTGCAAACTTGGTGAGAAACAACAACCGCATCCAGCCCATACGAGCACGTACTGATCGCTATAAGAACAGCCCAGTCCCAACCATTGTAAAAATTATCAATAACTTGAAATCAACCAGTGTATTCACTCCCAGTCAATCTGAACCTTTGCACTGTCACTATCTTGAAATGCCTTGTAGTATGACCTTCTCCCCACCTAGTTATTATATATCATATTTTTATCACTTATGCTACTTGTATATCATTTGTATATCAAGAGAACCATTCCCCAATTATGCAACTGTATATTTTTAGCCTTCCGGCTGCCATGCTGTTTCAATGAACCGCTAATTATTAATAATAATAATATTATTATTATTATTATTAATATTTTTATTATTATTATACTCACACACACACACACACACACACAAATACACACCCACACACACACACACACAGTTATTACCACTGATACGCACAAAAACATCCACAATACGCACACAATCACACATATATGCACACACACACACACACATTATTTACAAAATCAATAGACACGGGAGTTGTGCCAGAATTGTGGAAACAAGCAAATGTAGTATCCATATTCAAAAAGGGAGACAGAGCATCAGCGTCAAATTACCGGCCGATCAGTTTGACGTCAGTAGTGGGGAAATTTCTTGAATCAATTATAGCAAATAGCATTCGATTGCATTTAGAGAAAAGCAAATTAATCTACGACTCTCAACATGGGTTTACAAAGGGAAAATCTTGTCTAAGAAATCTGCTGACGTTTTTTAGTAAAGTCTTCGAGGTAGTAGATAATAACGAAAATTACGATGTTATTTACTTAGACTTTAGCAAAGTATTTGACAGAGGGGAAAGTTTTAAATTGAATAAAATCATGGCTCACCGATAGAACGCAGAGGGTCAGCGTAGATGGTGTTAAATCTGAGTATGGTTGTATAACTAGTGGGGTTCCCCAGGGGTCAGTACTAGGCCCACTCTTGTTCATAATCTACATAAACGATCTAGATACTGGGATCAGCAGTGACATAAGCAAGTTTGCGGATGGCACCAAAATAGGGTGGCAGATTAATTCAGGGCTGGATGCAAATGCACTACAGGAGGATTTAAATAAACTGCAGGAGTGGTCAGAAAAATGGCAAATGAAATTCAACACCAGCAAGTGCAGCGTACTTAATATTGGAAGAACAAATACTGTCAATATATACAGCCTTAACAACATCAACCTAGAGACGTCGACTTGTGAAAGAGACTTAGGGGTACTTGTAAGCCCGGGCCTACGGCCTAGAAAACAGTGCGTTAATGTTCGAAATAAGGCAAGCAGAGTATTAGGTTTTATATCTAGAAGTGTAAGTAATAAGAGTGCAGAGGCCTTATTGCAACTATATCTTGCGCTAGTCAGGCCACACCTCGATTATGCAGTTCAGTTCTGGTGCCCTTATTATAGAATGGATATCAATTCACTAGAGTCGGTGCAGCGAAGAATGACGAAAATGATTCCGGGACTTAGAAACTTTCCATATCAAGATAGGTTAAAGAAACTAAACTTGCATTCCCTAGAAAGACGAAGAGTGCGGGGAGATATGATAGAAGTATTTAAGTGGGTGAAAGGAATCAATAAAGGGGATATAGATAAAGTTCTTATAATATCCGAGCAGGATAGGACTCGTAGCAACGGACTTAAGTTGGATAAGTTTAGGTTTAGGAGGGAGATAGGAAGTAATTGGTTCACAAATAGGGTGGTGGACGAGTGGAACAAGCTTAGCAACTTTGTAGTAAGTGCTGGAACGCTGGAAAGTTTTAAAAGGAGGCTAGATAGATTCCTGGATGATAGAGAGTGGTAGTAACTCTCGACAGGAGCTGCCATGCACAGGCCAACGGGCCTATTGCAGACTCCTTATTTTCTTATGTTCTTATGTCTCCTGGCGCTCCGTAGCAGCCAAGGTCATCACGTCGACCTGTAGTTACTTAAGGTAGTTCAGTACTATTACGGGTAGACAGTGCGTATTTTCAAGGTGTTAGTGACTGTAAGTGCCAGACTTGTGAATATGTCTGTTCCAGTGGCACGATACCGTCGCACCGACTTGTTTCGGCTGAGTCTGGTGTTGGCTATCCTCCACCCCACACCATCACCGCGGCTGCAGACGGGGTCGCCGAATTCCCAAACGAATTCCTTTCATCACTCCGAGCAAACATAGGAAAGTCAAGCCAGTGCTTGAAAGACATTGTACTCGCTATGGAGTGTCGCGACTATGGTACAGCCTACCATCCCTACTGCTGTCCAATGTTACATCGTTATGCAACAAGGTGGAGGAGGTCAGTGTCACAGTGAAGTCAGTTGGTGCAGGTATTGTGGCGATTACCGATGTGTGGCAAATTGTTCCTGAGATCTGTGCCATAGAAAACTATGAGTTATTTCACCACCTTAGAAAGGACAGGAGAGGTGGGGGTGTAGTGCTGTACTGTCGCAGTGACCTTAAACCATCACCCCTCGGTGTTAATGTACCTGAAGATGTAGAAGCCTTGTGGGTTCAGGTCACTCCCGCCTCCCACCCCCGCCAGCTTGCCTCCCTCAATGTACTGATTACTCATATAATAGACACTGCTGACTCTCTGAGATCCAGGTTTCCATGTGCTAAACTAGTGATATGCGGTGACTTCAATAAGTTAGACATCAGTGACATCACCCAACACCTCCACCTTGCACAAATAGTTGACTTTCCCACACATGGGACTGCCACTCTTGACATCATCATGACTGATCTCGGCAACCACTACCTTCCCCCCCAGCCGCTGCCTCCCATGGGACGCAGCCCCCACCTGTCTCTACTGTGGTCATCTACACCTACCATCTCACCACCGCCAGTTGCCACCAGGACTTGCCGACCCACCCCTGACTCTGTCATGAGGCGTTTCGGACAATGGATAACCCGGTATCCCTGGACTGAAGTTATTATGTTAGACGATGTGCAGAACAAGTGGGATAATTACCTGGACACTATCACCAAAGCCTACCACCACTTCTTTCCAGCCAAGACACTGTTGATTACACCCCGCATAAAAAAAACTTATTGAGCAGCTCAACAAGGCATACTACATCAACAACCGCCTGTACAAAAGTCTACGTAACCAGGTCGTCAGGGAAATCAAGTCGGCCAAGAAGTTTCATTATCCCAGGAAAGTGCATGGCCTCAAGGAAGTCGGCATCAGTCAGTGATATTCCAAGGTAAAAGATCTCTGTGGTCTCAACCGTTAATCTCCCACACTTCCTTTCATCTCACATTTACCTAGTGAGGAGGCAGCTGAGATAATTAATAACCACTTTGCTACCATATGTCATACCCAGGGCCGTCCCTAGGAGGGTGCAGGGCCCGGGGCAACTCAGCCACTGCGGGGCCCCAGATTATGCGGTCAGAGGAACCCACCCCAACCAACCCCCATGGGACTGTTGCTATGGATGGTAAGGTCACGGTTGCGATGGTGGCGCAAGCCGTCAGGTCAGATTAACCAGTCAACAGGTAATGTGTCCGAGGTCACTGGGTCTAGTGCCCAAACGCTCGGAGTCCCGGGCGGTCGCCCCTGTTCGCCCCCCCTAAAGGAGGGGCCTGGTCATACCTTACCCAGTCTTGACCTCACTCTCCTCCCGGCTTACTTACTTTCCCCCTCCCCCCCTTCCAGTGTTCAACCACTTGAAATCGCCAACAAATTCCTGAAATATAAATCCAAAAGCTCCACGACCCCAATTGACCTCCCAACCAAAATATACAAGGAATTTGCAGTCGAACTTGCCACCCCCCTCTGTTTTATTATTAATGTATCCCTCAGACAAAGCAAATGCCCTAATGAATGGAAAACCGCATTTGTCACCTGTATCCCCAAGGTCACCACCCCACAGTCCCCTAACAACCTCAGGCCAGTTGCCATTACCCCAATACCCAGTCTACTCTGTGAAGACTTTGTTTTTGAGTGGGGGTTTGTTAGAATCTACCAGTCAATTGATCCACAGCAATTTGGCAATATGAGGACCTCCTCTACATCACATTGCTTAGTGAGTTTTCTGGATTTTCTGCACAAAAACCTGCAGAAACGTAAGACATCACTGGCCATTGCCCTTGTTGACTTCAGGAAGGCCTTTGACCTTGTTGATCATTGCACTGTTATCAACAAGGCCATTGCACTAGGGCTGCCCACCAACCTGGTCTCATGGCTCACTGAATTCGTGAGTGGACATCTTCAGGCAGTGAGGTATCAGGGCTTGGTCTCCACATTCCAACACCTCACCTGTGGTGTTCCCCAGGGGACCAAGATGGGACCACTGTGCTTCCTCACCCTGATCAACGACGCTCTATCGGACACTCCTCACAGGTGGAAGTACGTGGATGACTGCACTGTGGGTGGTTACAGTGGACAACACCGCACCAGACTACTCATCGCTACAAGGCACCCTGGACAGGCTACAGGCATGGACTATGGAGAACAAGGTCACCATCAACCACACCAAAACCGTAGTCATGCACATCAATACCGCCACCACTCCAGTGCAAGCTCCAGCAGTCACAGTGGGTGCCCATCCTCTCCAGTTAGTGCAGTCTGCCAAACTCCTGGGTGTTACCATAGACCACAAACTGGACTGGAAGGCCCATGTAAATAACACATTCAAGGCAGCCTCGTACCGACTCTACATGCTATGACGACTTAGGTCACTTGGGACACCCATGCCAGAGCTGAGGACTATCTACAACGCCTTTATTCTCCCCAAACTAACGTATGCGGCACCAGCCTGGTCGTCTTCTCTCAACTCCACCCAACAACGTCGGTTAGAGAAGGTACAAGAAAGGGCCTGCAGAATCATGCTCGGCGTAGAATACTCCGGCTACATCAACGCTCTCTCCACCCTGGAAATGCCATCCCTCAGTGACCTCCACCACCAAGCACTGGCAAGGTTTGGCAGTGAATTACTGCACCACCCTCGTCATCGCCACTGGCAGCCCCCCACCCACTTCACGCAGTCCGCCACTACAACAAAATTCAGACCATAAGAGCCCGCACCAATAGATATAAGAATAGCACCATCCCATCTATTGTTAAAATAATAAACAACTCCTGATTTATGTACTGTACAGCCCTGTAAATGTATTCAACGCATATTATATCATTATGTCTAAATCAAATGTAAGTGTATATTTTCAGTCACCGGCTGAAACTCAATTAATAAACCGTTTATTATTATTATTGTTATTATTATTATTAATTATTGTTGTTATTATTATTATTATTATTATACACACAAAATTACACACACACACACACATACACACACACACACACACACACACACACACACACAATCATTACCACTGATACACACAAAAAATACCCACCTATGCACCTCCACCATCACCGCCACCGGCACCGCCACCACCACCACCACCGGCACCGCCACCTTTGGCACCACCGGCACCACCACCACCATCGCCACCGGCACCACCACTACCACCATTCCTACTGCCACTATTATGGAAATTATTATTGACTCCTAAAATATTTGTTTATATACTTCGGTTTTCATTTTTTTTTTTATTTGTCCTGAAAAGTAATGTCCAACCACCCCGCCACCATGATGCTCTAAGTTACATCTCTATATTATATATCTTATCTATATTTACAGATCTGGGTTGTTATATAAACCAACGATTTTTATTATTTTAATCGGTATTATTATTATTATTATTATTATTATTATTATTATTATTGTTATTACTATTATTATTGTTATTATTATTATTATTATTATTATTATTATTATTATTATTATTATTATTATTGTTATTATTATTACTGATTATTTAACTGATGCTATTTTTCAGCAGTAACAAACCAGTACAATTTATGAATAACATAAAACAGACGTTTACACACTAATCATAGCCTGGAGAGGAGAGAAGCAACACTAAACACAGTCAGGGGAGAGGAGTGAAGCAACACTAAACACAGCCAGGAGATGAGAGAAGCAACACTCAACACAGCCAGGAGATAAGAGAAGCAACACTAAACACAGCCAGGAGATAAGAGAAGCAACACTAAACATAACCAGGAAAGGAGAGAAGCAACACTAAACACAACCAGGAGAGGAGAGAAGCAACACTAAATACACACACGACCACACAACTAAAAATCTCTTGGGTTCTCGTAACTGGACAATATACAGTTCAGAAATAACTTGGAGTATGGAGTCGAAATTACACCGAGACTTTATTAGAGGCAGATGGTGGAATGTGAATGTTCGCAATCTTATACGTATTCAGACCCGGGATTTTCTGGATTACTAGCTATAGCTATTGAGTTCCCCAATTAAATCTGTCAAGAACTTGGTGTTTTGTGACCTCTGTATACTAATATTAAATTCAGAATCTCATTAAGTCACATAAGATGAATGGTTCTTGTAGGTAGATGATTATATTGATGTAGTCTTAGTGTAGTGTTATTGTTGTTATCTTGGTGTTTCAGTTTAAGTTAACCAGATAACGATATTCTTGTGTTTTCATTTACGAAGGACATTTAAATATCGAATGAACTAAAGTCTGTTTTCATTGTTCAGTAAAATAGTCTGTGTACAGATATGAAGTTCACACACACACACACACACACACACGCACACACACTACATGTGTGTGTGTGTGTGTAAGATGAGACAACAGTAAGGAGGTTACATAATGATGGAGAACTATTTAACAATGCTAGTCACTGGAAAACAACCTTGAAAAAGGTCCCACTGCCTACCATAATCAACCACACCCACCACAGTCTACCACACCTACCACAATCCACCACCATCCATCCCCACCACCACTCCATACCATGACCATCAACCAAATCCACCATCCACTACTCATTAACATCTTCCACCTTCTGTCAACAATACACTAATCACCGCTACCACCACCACCACCACCCCCAACACCACCATCCCACGCCCCTCTGTACCCCCTACACCCCAACCTTCTCCATCAATAATTCCAACACTCACAGGTAATTTGATGAGGAAGTGAACTGGTATGCCATCCTACACAAACATAGCCTCATTACTCGAAAACTTTGTTCGTGCTTCTACTTTGTATTCCATACCTGACCATAAATCTATTCCCGGACTTAATATGTATAAACTGATTAATATTTGGATGTTGTAAACCTACATGATGGAGGGACACAGTGGAGCCTTTAGTGGTTCAGCAAGGCCAGGACGTGGAGGTGTTCCGGCCTTGACAGAGGGGAAGCGGCTGTCCCACCCTCCTGTGTACACTCCAGGTCAAGGCGGGCCAAACTCATCCTCTTTGAAGTCGTCGTTTCCACAGCTTTCCTAAGAGGATGTCGACCATAACAGCAGCTGTGGGATGATACTCCCAGTACTTCAACTGTTCTTAAAACATATAGATCGTAGAGAAGAGGAAGGTTCTCCCACCCCCTGAATGAGACACTCTGTGATTATTGTAGTTGTTGAACACTCTCTCTACTGCAGAAGGACAGCGGCTCTGTAATATGCACTTGTTCATCTGTTGTCAAGGAAAACCCGTAAGAGGTGTGGTCGGTGGAGGGAAATTGCTTGTGGGCGGCAGCAGTGTTGGTGGTGGTGGTGCAGGAGGGCCACGCCCGCAAAACACCCAAAAGCGGCAGCCATTCAACCCTCGTATCCAGAGCATTACACAACTGCGTACCTGAATTAAGTACGTATTGCAAATTAATAAAAGGACATCAAGTTATTCATTATCAAGTACTAGCTTAACTTAACCTTGACTGCCTGCCTTTAGTTAAAACTTGAACTTTATGTTCTGACACCTCCACCTCCGCCACAAGAATAACGCCTCGTGTTTCATTTATTTTCATCGTTTAAGTCAAGATGTGACAGTGACTCAGCTGATCAAGCGAAAAGATGTAACTGTTTGAACCGGTAAGGCGAAGATGCCCCAAAGATGACAAAAACTAGACGATGTGTATAATAAGATAGTCACTGAGGTGTTGAAGGTCACCAGATTACCATGCCGGGCAGGGCAGCGTGGTGGGTGGTGGTGATGGGTGTGGTGGGTGGCAGTGATGCGTGTGGTGGGTGGTGATGGGTGTGGTGGGTGGCGGTGGATGTAGTGGGTGGTAGAGATGGGTTTGTTGGGTGGCAGCGATGGGTGGTGTTGATGGGTGTGGTGGGTGGTGGTAATAGGTGTGGTGGGTGGTGATAGGTATGGTGGGTGGTGGCGATGGGTGTGGGGGGTGGTGGCGATGGGTGTGGTGGGTGGTGGCGATGGGTGTGGTGGATGATTGTAATGGTTGTGGTGGGTGGTGGCGGTGGGTGTGGTGGGTGGTGGCGGTGGGTGTGGTGGGCGGTGGTAATGGGTGTGGTGGTTGGTGGCGGTGGGTGGTGGAAATTGGTGGGTAGGTGACGGTTGGTGTGGTGGGTGGTGGTGGGGTTTTTTTTTAGAGAAAGGAGGGGTGAAAGAAGATTAGAGGTGGGGGAAGGAAGTTATAGTTCGGAAATTGAAGAAGTTTAGGAGGAGGTAAGAGAGGGCGGGCTGACCGCCTAGCTAAGCTAATAGTGTGTTAGGGTTTTGTCATGGGTAAGTTATTGTCTGTCGGTACAGGCACTAGACATCCTACCCTATCCCATACGTGGGAGTTTTAAGGGCCTTATTTCATATTCCGCCGACCCTACTGACGGATGTTGGTCTAGGGAGGTTGTCTATTGCCTGGCCGTGTAGATCGGGGGTGGTAATGGACCTTTTGAGATTTGGTCGCTTTTTGGGTCGTTATCTGGTGGGAGTCTTTGAAGGAGTTTTTGCTCTGATCGTTCTATCTTTTGCCAGATTCTGCTGGCCAGGGTGTGCAGCTGCTGGTTGATGGGTTTCATTCTCAGGTCTCTATGTATCTCGGCTGTGGTTCTGGTGAAAGGGTATCTTTCGCCTGTGACGAATCTTAGGGCTTCATTTTGGACCACCTGTAATTTTAATATTTGAGTGGTGCTCATAGTATGAAGAGGTATTGCTGGGTAAGTTAATATCGGTGTGATGTGTGGTGGCGGTGTGATCGGTTGTGGTGGGTGGGGGTGGTGGCAGTGGGTGATGGTGGGTGTGGTGGGTGGAGGTTGTGGGTGGTTGTGAGTGTGGTGGGTGGTGATGGTTAGTGTGATCGTGGGTGTGGTGAGTGTGGTGGGTGGTGATGGTGGGTGTGGTGGTGGGTGTGGTTTGTGGTGGTGGTGGTGTTGGGTGGTAGTGGGTTTGTGGTGGGTGGTGGTGACCGTGTGCGTTGTTATGGTGGTGGTAATGGTGGGGGTGGTGTTGGTATTGGGAGGGTGGAGAAGGGTGTGGCTCTGCTATAAGCGGTATGGTTTCGTCAGTAATGCTAATTGTAAAGGTGCTGGCGTCTACACTCTTTTCCTAATATGTTTTTCACCAAGAACCATAATATTACCTTGCAACAATACACAGAATGAATGAGGTAAAAATTATTTGTCTTATACGGCCGTGGTAACATCATAACAAACAACAGCTGATCGTAATAATAAATTTTCATTCATTATCAATCGCGTCACTACTAATGTCAATAAACAACAGCTGGTCGTAATAATAAGTTTTCATTCATTATCAATCACGTCACGACTACTGTCAACAAACAACTTCTGATGGCATGAGCTGCTTGGCAAAAGCCTTGAGTCGTAGACACATCCGCCAAGAGACTATTTCTTGCCTTCGATTTTGGTCACTAAAATCTGCAGCGAGTTATTGGTCACTGATATGATTAATGTACTGTATATTTGACACTGTAATACCGATTTGGAAAAGTAGAAGAAATAGAGGTTATATAAGGTAGAATAGATAGCTAATAGCAAATATTTTAAAAGGGTATTTTTCAACATTATGTGGTGACTGACATTTCTTAAGACGTAAGACTTTTAGTTAACAAAATGTAATATAGATTAGTTATTGTGTTGGTATACGTGTTAATTTGTGTGTATGTGTGAGCCTATCTTCGCTTCTGTGTATACGTGCGCATGAGTGGGCGTTTGTATACTGTATATGTGTATGTACACTATTGTGTATGAATATTTTAGTGGTGTTTATATGTAATTTACATGTATGTATTTTGGTTGTAATAAACCCTGTACATTTTTCAGTCCTGACACACACACACACAACAGGTAAGACAAGAGGCACCTGTATTGGCACGTTACAACACAAGGAGGAGGACTCGCCCTTGACGCGGATGTGAGCGAGGAACTTAACACTTTACATAACGAAAGCAACTGACACAAAGACAAAACCTAAAGATAATTTAAGTATTCAGTCGGTTACAAGTGTTTGACTGATTTAGACGATGTCAATAAGATCTCCAGGAAAAGATTGTTTGTTGTTATTTAAGTAGTGGAGCAAGTCGTCATATGAGAATTAATTAGTTCGAAAGAAGACGAAAATGAACGACTTGTTGAAAGATCTTCGAGCCATCTTGAGATCGTCCTTGGTCAACAGCTCCCACCTGCATCATCTAGTGAGTCACACACCTGTGGACACCTGAACCACCTCAAGATATATTATAATAATAATAATAATAATAATAATAATAATAATAATAATAATAATAACTATGGTTCAAGGTTATAACAAATATTCATACATGATTGAATATATAAAAATTCTCGTACATATCTATAGTGTGTGTGTGTGTGTGTGTGTGTGTGTGTGTTGTGATCTATAGACACATCTTTGAGTAATTAATGCATATTTTCTCTTCTACGCCCCAGTTAAAAAGGACCACAGACACAGACCTTCATCCTAAAAAAGACAATATTATTGGTAGTCTCAATAAAAGACAAATATTCCTCACAAAAACCTCGTCTGTGTGAGTGGTATTGTGTAGGCGATGGTAACGGAGGGAGGGAGGGAGGGAAGTTCTCTCGTGTGTGATGTGGCCGACGAGTGTTTCTGGTGTTAATTTGTTCCGTGTTCAGACAGGAGAACAAAGAACGCACACAGGTAGGTGAGGTAGACGGTGTACATGTTCATCTAGAAGAGAGCGTCTCACTTTGAATATACAGTTACTTCCGTCGATGATTGATTAAAATGATGCATGAAAATATGTTTACAAATATACTAAATCATACGAAAGGCAAATAAAAATGTTTCGTAACAGTCATATGCGTGAGTGTGAGAGGAGGAGGCGGGGGAGGAGGAGAGGAGAAGAGGAAAGAGGAGGAGGCGGGGGAGGAGGAGAGGAGAAGAGGAAGGAGGAGGAGGACCCACCCAAGCCAACACCCAACAGCAGCGTCCAAGATCAAGGCCGTGGGATTGAGGGGGCTGAAGGGTACCGGGTGTGGGGATGGTGGATGGAGGACCGCCAAGCGCCGGGTCCGACTAATTACCCAAATGTACCCAAATGTAGCAGCAATGAAGTCAAATAATGGTCCTACATGAATAAATCGGACTGCCAATCACTTCTCGACTGGTATTTGGTGTCACGAACTCACAAAAAATTGGTTAACTGAATTTAATCTGAGTTAATAGATCGAGTGCATGTACCTAACTTAACCTAACCTAACCTTACCTAACCTAACCTAACACAACACAACTCAGATTAAATTAAGTTTACCAATTTTTTGTGACTTTATGACACCAAATAATAATCGAGAAGTGATTCACAGCCCGATTTACGCTTGTAGGACCATCATTTGACTTCATTGCGGCTACATTTGGGTACATTTGGGTAATTACTCGCTCCCTCGGTACATGCACGCGATCTATTAACTCAGATTAAAGTAAGTTTACCAATTTTTTGTGACTTTGTAACACCAAATACTAGTCCAGAAGTGATTAGCAGTCCGATTTATTCATGTAGGACCATTATTTGACTTCATTGTGGCTACATTTTGCTACATTTGGGTACATTTGGGTAATTAGTCGGACCGCCAAGGGCGCCGCCCCACAACAAACACACACACACACACACACACACACACTCACTCACACACACACGAGAAATTTACTCTTATTTACTGCTTAATATTTACAGGGTAAAAATTATTTACACGCCATTCGCCAATTACAGAGAGAGAGAGAGAGAGAGAGAGAGAGAGAGAGAGAGATCTTCAAGGTCAGTGCAACATTTCCCTACCTCAGTCTCTCTCTATCTCCTCTGTCTTTCGCTACCTGTCTCTCGGTACTCTTTTTCTCTCTCTTCCTGTCTTTCTCTATCCTTCTGTCACATTATATCGTCGACTATCTCTATCTGTCTATTTGTCTGTATTTGTCTTTGTCTTTCTTTCATCCATTCATCCATTTTCTGGTCATTTCTTCATTTTTATTTTCCCTATTTCTTTCTGTCTCGCTGTTTGTCTCTGTCTCTGTCTGTCTGTTTGTCTGTCTCTAACCTGATCAAACTTAACTTAACCGAACCTAGAAAGAAGAAAGTCTTATCTCTCATCATTTTTTAATATTGTTGGAATATTTTTGTAAGTAACCTTGATACGTGCTTAAAAAAGTTACTTGCTGAAGCGCAGTTATAATATTACAGTATAACAACAATAACCTAACCTAACCTAACCGAACTGAAGCTATCGTAACCTAACCTCACCTAACGTAACCTCAGTGAAACTCGAGTTGACAGAAATATTCTCAGTACACTAAACCATGAATTTGTATCATCAGAAGACCAAATGTAGATTCAGATTGACATTGGGGAAGAGTAGAAGCATTATAGCGACCAAACGGAAAACAACACATTATTCCGTGTCAAAAGGTCGTGGTCACATTTTGCCTGCGCGGAGGAGGGGGTTGTGGGGTGGGGGGTGGGGCTGAGTGGGAAGGGAGACACGCCCACCCTATATATTGTCTACACAAGTGACACTCCGCCTCCCACTAGAATTGGTAACGAAGATATTATGTATACAGATGACATCACTCAAATAACAACAAATCAAGGAAAATCGCGAACACTACAGGCCGACAACACCAGGCGGGAATTAGAAAGGGTAAATAATTACGAAAAACAATGGAAAATCCAAACCAGTCTCCCGAATTTCACAGTGATACTCCTATGCAGAAGGAAAACCCATCCATTAGTAACCAATAATGCCCAGATAGAATACAAAAGCAGAGGCACCCTCCTGGGCTTGCTTATATCCAATACAGGTTACTCTCATCATGTCCACACCAGGAAGGAAAAAGCAAAAAGAGAGCTGAGAAAACTATACCGCTTTAAAGCGCTTCCTGAGAAAATAAAACTCCGCCTAGTGACATCAGTTATCACACCGATATTAACTTACCCAGCAATACCTCTTCATACTATGAGCACCACTCAAATATTAAAATTACAGGTGGTTCAAAATGAAGCCCTAAGATTCGTCACAGGCGAAAGATACCCTTTCACCAGAACCACAACCGAGATACATAGAGACCTGAGAATGAAACCCATCAACCAGCAGCTGCACACCCTGGCCAGCAGAACCTGGCAAAAGATAGAACGATCAGAGCAAGAACTCCTTCAATGGATATAAATTCACTAGAGTCGGTGCAGCGAAGAATGACAAAAATGATTCCGGGACTTAGAAACCTTCCATATCAGGATAGGTTAAAGAAACTTAACTTGCATTCCCTAGAAAGACGAAGAGTGCGGGGAGATATGATAGAAGTATTTAAGTGGGTGAAAGGAATCAATAAAGGGGATATAGATAAAGTTCTTATAATATCCGAGCAGGATAGGACTCGGAGCAACGGATTCAAGTTGGATAAGTTTAGGTTTAGGAGGGAGATAGGAAGAAACTGGTTCACTAATAGGGTGGTGGACGAGTGGAACAAGCTTAACAACTTTGTAGTAAGTGCAGGAACTCTGGAAAGTTTCAAAAGGAGGCTAGATAGATTCATGGATGATAGAGAGTGGTAGTAACTCTCGACAGGAGCTGCCATGCACAGGCCAACCGGCCTATTGCAGACTCCTTATTTTTTTATGTTCTTATGTTCTTAAAGACTCCCACCAGATAACGACAATAACCATACATGGTTCCCAAAAAGTTACCAAATCTCAAAAGGTCCATTACCACCCCCGATCTACACGGCCAGGCAATAGACAACCTTCCTAGACCAACATCCGCCAGTAGGGTCGGCGGAATATGAAATAAGGCCCTTCAAACACCCATGTATGGGATAGGGTAGGATGTCTAGTGCCTGTACCGACAGACAATAACTAACCCATGACACAACCCAAACACACTATTAGCTTAGCTAGGCGGTCAGCCCGCCCTCTCTTACCTCCTCCTAAACTTCTTCAATTTCCGAACTATAACTTCCTTCCCCCACCTCTAATCTTCTTTCACCCCTCCTTTCTCTAAAAAAAAAAAAAAAAAAAATCCTCGGTCGTCCTACTTTTCAGTCCCACCCACTCACCCACCCACCCACCACCGCTTCCAAGAACAGCACACAGTAAGAATACTCCAAGATAAATTAGGAAGTTCCGGGTCTTTTACTTGTTGCCATGAAGCTTTAAACTCTACCTAAAGATAAAGTGACACTTAAACACACTGGAGGAGTTGATATAGGTGGTATGTCACGCCTCAGGTGATGGTTGGTGACCTAAGTGATGGAAGCGATGATAATTATTCGTGTGTGTGTGTGTGTGTGTGTTTGACTCAAAACTTCAAAGTTCCAGCTTTATATTTTCTAGAATACAACAGTACCCTGGTCATCCTACATATCCTAATGATACTCTGATCTTAACTAGCAATTCTGAAGAGTGGAACGTTATCAGTACTAAATGCATTAAATAAAGAAAGGGCTCATAATAACTAAGGAACACTCAACATTGACAGAAGTCGCTTGGGGACTCGCCTCTCTGGATCTTTCGGAATCGAAAGAAAGACAGGTTTCTGTTCCTTACAGAGTTAGTGGAGCACGTAATAGCTGCACAGTATTGGGGTCCCATTGCAGCTGCTAAAAAGTGAAAAAAAAAGTGAATTCGCCAAATGTGCATCTTTCTCCCTTTATTCCTTGCCTGGTAATTATATTGTTTACTTTTCTGCCGCTTAGCGGCGCTACATTGGAGTGAGCCATCATCCTATAATATCAGAATCCATGTCTTAACTCAGCAGACGTCCGAACTCCATATGTCTGTCTCTATCTTTAAGTTATATGACATTTATTGCTGATCTGACTTTCTGCCTCATTTACACACAATTGCAGGGTCTCAATTGTTTCTCTTCCCATTGACATCACAACATTTGTATCGTTTCTCACTTTTGATCATTTTTTAATTTTTTGTATTTCTTTATTATTATTATTATTAGTAGTAGTAGTAGTAGTATTAGTATTAGTAGTAGTATAATTATTATTAATATTATTGTTATTATTATAAAATTTTTCGCCCCCCCCAGGCCCCGATGTGGGTCACTGACCAGTGCCCGGGTGGGCTAATCCCAGTAAAAAAAGAAAAAACAAATCGTGAATATGCCTGAGAGGTGTAGTATGAGATAAACTGTTGCTCAAATAAACATTATGTACTGTACACTACCTCTAGAATGGGGTTCACATATATCCTGCACGTCACGCATTTTGTTATACCAGCTGGCTTATTCCTAATTACATTCACTATTTTCTGCAGGGAATTAACATTATAATCAAACTGTAGGGATTTCATCAAGAACCTACAACCTGGTGTGTTCTACATAGTTCATAACAACATAAAATTATTGCTCTATATATGAAGTACGAATTTCCGCCCCTTCCTCATTTTAACATCCTCTACTGGAGGAATTCCTGATTCACTAAGGCACAGGTTATTGTTGGTGCTCTTTCTGACACTAAACTGATATTTAACCATTTTTTTTTGTTCTGAGTAATTAGTCCTTTTCGGTTAGCTGTTAGCCAAGTTTCAGAGCTGTATAACAAGGAAGACGTCACTACAGCGGCAAACACCTAACAAAGGGCATCACCGTATTTGCTGCACAAAAACAGAAAACCCATTGACATTCATTTCACTGTTAGTCTTATGTAATTTCAACATAGTTTCCATTTTTTATTATCAGTGAACCAAGCACCCTTTAGTCCTTGTGTTATCAGTAGTATTTTATCTCTTCATTATCTCACACACACACACACACACATCGTTTTCTTCTTATCAATCACGGCCCCATATTCCTCACAGTATTCTAATGCTATGTTACATTTCCTTAAATAATAATAATAATAATAATAATAATAATTAACGGTTTATTAAAAAAGTTCTGCAGCCCGAAAGCTGAAAATATACATTAGACATAAATGACTTATTACATACATTGGTGGTTTAACAAAAGCCTTCATTAGAGAAAGGTAAAGGAACATACAGTGAGCATACAGATTAATGTAGGTGTTGAACAGCAAACATGTAGTGTAGTAACTCCCTCCCAGATGGTGTTAGGAGGGACCTCACGTGGTGTAGTAGTTCCCTCACAGATGGTGTTATGAAGGACTTGACGTGGTGTAGTAATTCCCTCACAGATGGTGTTATGAGGGACCACGTGGTGTAGTAATTCCCTCACAGATGGTGTTATGAGGGGCCTCACTTGGTGTAGTAATTCCCTCACAGATGGTGTTATGAAGGACCTGACGTGGTGTAGTAATTCCCTCACAGATGGTGTTATGAGGGGCCTCACTTGGTGTAGTAATTCCCTCACAGATGGTGTTATGAAGGACCTCACGTGGTGTAGTAACTCCCTCCCAGATGGTGTTATGAGGGGCCTCACTTGGTGTAGTAATTCCCTCACAGATGGTGTTATGAAGGACCTGACGTGGTGTAGTAATTCCCTCACAGATGGTGTTATGAGGGGCCTCACGTGGTGTAGTAATTCCCTCACAGATGGTGTTATGAGGGGCCTCACGTGGTGTAGTAACTCCCTCACAGATGGTGTTATGAGGGACCTGACGTAGTATAGTAATCGCTGGTTGTTGTTGGGTCTCACGGGCTGTTATCACTGGGTACCTGGGACCTCACTGTGTGAAGGTTAAGTTGGGTACGACTGTTACTGTTGAGTTGTTCTCACTGACTTAAGCACTGTTCACCACTGTTCACCTCTGTTTAACACTGGTTCCATTCCTTTCCTAAATGAAATTGTAACATCTGGCGAGAACTTGTTGATATTCCGGTGGGGAGGAGGGTTCAGGGGAGGGAGTTGGTATGGGCCAACTTAACAGTTGACCTGGCTGCTCCGAGAGGAGCGCCAGGTACGTCTTGACCCTTCTGTGGTCAAGGATGTACACAATTTACGTGATGTTGACAGAAGTCGTCCATCAGCAATAACCCGTGTAGGTTACCAAGATGTTCGTCAGTATCAACTGTATCCTTAATCATCTTTATTATTTTGTCAAATTCAATTGCAATATATATATATATATATATATATATATATATATATATATATATATATATATATATATATATATATATATATATATATATATATATATATATATATATATATATATCTTGATAAAATCACACATGGAAAAACGGAGCAGACATTTCTGTGATTTTATCAAAGATTTATCTTATCCACGTTTTCATTGTGATTTACATGAAATATATATATATATATATATATATATATATATATACATATGATGCAAGATTCAAGCGCTTGTAATTCACATCTTCAGGGAGTACAGACAGTTCAGCTGCCAAGGCAGTTCATTCTCCTTGTTTTATAGCATACAGTATAAATATATATATATATATATATATATATATATATATATATATATATATATATATATATATATATATATATATATATATATATATATATATATATGGATATATATGGATATATTTCATGTAAATCTTGATAAAATCACACGGGGAAATGGAAACAACGGAGTTCCTTAGCTTTCGTCTTTATTCAAGACATCTTCAGAGGCAACTGGATTACATGGACAGAGAGAGGCTTAAATATACAGGGTGACCTTAAAAACATGAGGTCAGGTCATAATGATGACATCCACTAATCCCCACACCAACAGTAGTTTAGAGAATCCTAATGCTAATAATATTCGCGTCTCCTCGCTTTTATTTGGTAGAAACTGAGATTTTCTCACCGAGTCCCCCAGCGGCTTGCGTAACAACTTTTAAAACACAACAGGAATGATGGTGGACTAAGGGCGGATACGGGCGCCTTTATCTCTCCCTGGTACAAGAGTGAAGATCAGTCTCAGGGTGTGGCTGATCTAAGGCCTGGATAGCAACTAGTGTCCTTGAGAACCGACACATCAGTATTCGGTTTACACATTTTACCTCCTCGGCACACACTCATGATGAGCGGCAGATGAGCGACCTTGAGGCTACCTGACCATCCACCCCTCTGCGACACACACACACACACACACACACACAGCTCAACCAGGTGTGTCAACTCTCTCACAACCCACAAGAAGACTCCAAACCTCACAATGGCCTTCAATACCAGGATACAATATGTGGCGGCTGTTGGTCCTCCCCCCCCCCTCCCCCTATAATGTATACACAACAAACCCGAGCCCAAACCCTTACCTGATCCGCCACACCCCCTCTCTATCTTCCCGTACTCTTGCCCTGAGGTAATCAGATTGGGGGCGGAGGAGATGGGGTGTAGGTGGGGGGGGATGTAGGTAGGGGTGTTGGTAGGGGGGTGTAGGTATGGCGGATAAGTGAGGGGTGTAGGTAGGTGGTGTAGGTAGGGGGTGTAGGTGGGTGGTGTAGGTAGGGGGTGTAGGCAGGGGGTGTAGGTAGAGGGTGTAGGTAGAGGTTGTAGCTAGAGGGTGTAGGTAGATGATGTAGGTAGGGGGTGTAGTTGCGGAGTAGTCAGAGGGTGAAGAAAGGGTGTAGGTAGGTGTGTAGGTAGGGGTGTAAGGTAATCCTCATTCTTGACTGATGAGTTTTTAAAACAATCATGCATTCGCGTTTAACAATTACTGCACAGTCCATTTTTACTTATAGTTTATCAGGTGAGTTGGGCGCCACATGATAGCCTTGTAAGTCAAATAAACACGAACAATTTCATATGGATATGAGATAATTAATATAATTTTTAGTTTTAGTATTAGTAGTAATATTGTGTCTATACATTTGATAATATAGTTTTTTCCTGATCGTCAAAAATATATTTTATGATCACTATTCTTGATCTGGGAAATTTATGACTTTCTAAAGAAGTTCAATTTATACCCATTGTTTTTCTACAAGATAAATATTTGTTAATTCATAGGTAAATAAGATTTAATGCATTTTTTACACACACATGTCATAACTTTTTATTTATTTGGATCACCTGAAGAATCATCGCCCCAGCTTATTTCACCTAACGATTAAACCACCCTAAAACTATTTTGGGAGGATGAAGTTAGGTTAGGATATGTTAGGTTAGATGTAGGTTAGGATAGAATAGGTTTAGGTTAGGTTAAGTTAGCATTAAGGTAGTTAATCTTCAGGTGAAATAAGCTGGGGCGATGATTTTTCAGGTGATCCATTTATTTTCTTCTTTCATGTTAAAAAACGAAACAGAAACTTCATATGATAAAAATACTAACATTAGTAAAACTTTGGCAGCTTTAGCAAGACAGCAGTAGTGTTGACTGTCGTGTCATCAGTGACCAGGCAGACGACGCTCGACAGTTGCCTTAAAACCTTTTGCCATTAACTGCTTCTCACATTTTTTGTGAAGCATTACTAGAACAATTGTTACAAACATAAATGATGAAATTTAAGGTGTGATGCAAACAAACATATCTCAAAACTTATTTAAGTGTTTATTTATGAAAATATCGATACTTTATGATACCAGTGAGATGTGGAGCATGCTACCTATTCTACCTAACCTTACCTAACCTACCTAACTACACCTAACTTCCTAACCTGTGCATTGTCATCCAAACAACAACTCTATAAAAAACTACGAATTCAATCCAATATAAATTGAAATAAACACGCCAAATGAGATCGTCGTTCGTTTCTTGACACGCAGACAGGGCCGTATTACGTGGGCTTTCCTCATGAGGAATCCTCACTGTGCGGTTTGCCCAAGCCGTGGGCGTATTCCAGGTGGTACAAATCATGGGGTTTGCGCGGAACTTGCTCCTGGTCTGCTAACATAGAAAAAAAAAGGAATGTTGGTATGCTGTACACGAACACCTGATCACAATTACCGGTAGTTGTGGGCAATAAAACTCAAATAAAGATATACTGAGTCAATAGAATTACCATATATACTGTATTGTACAAAGCAAAAATTTTGTGGTATTTTTTTACAAGTTGCCCATAATTTGCTGAATCGCAACCGTGCGTCGTCTAGTCCAAGGGCTGCCAGAACCCCCTCCTCCCGTCTATTTAACTGCTGCTATAATTTTTGGTAAGTTGACTACCTATATATTAAAAAAAAAAATCTGATATACACGCGATATCTGGTTGCGGGTACCCGATAATGGGAAGCAAAGATGGCCGCCATGAGTCGTCAGTGAAATTTAAGAAAAATGTAACTTTTGATCCATTTGGCCTACAAACATCTTTAAAGGATCAATTCCTACTAATTTGGGGATGGGAAATTCACTGGTGACATTACTTTTGCATTTTGTTGTCATCTTCATGCCCAAACACCCAAATTAGTAATAGAGAAGGCTAAAAATGAAGCATTTTTAAAACCCAAACATCCATGTCGTCTCACCCTTCCGTCACAGTCATTTCACTCTGTAGGAATTAAAAACGCAATTAGACATTAAATTTTGTAAAATTCATGCATTGGTTGCTAAATTAATCATGTTTCATTGCAAATACCTGAGAACAGAAATGAATGCTAGCCACTTTGCACCTAAAAGGCTAACATAAGACTCACTAGTTGATGTGGTCCTGGTTGAAGAATACAACACATATCTTCTTGAGCATTGCGATGTGCAGGTCAAGGTTGTTCTCTGATGTAGCACGGAGGAACTGTAATGTGACCTCTACCTAGTCCATGAAGGTGATCCAGTACTGAGCAGTCTTCCCATGATGGTCCTGTCGCATCTCCTTAAATTCACCAGTCTTGATCATGAGAGATTTCACACCGTCATTGGTCAGGGTATTCTTGAGGTTCTCTTGTATGGGTCTCCTGGCCAATGCTTGGAGGATGGAAACAGTGCTGTCAGGGACATTGCCCTTTACACTCTCAAATTGCCCAATGAGAAGTCGCTCAAGGGGCTTCAGCAAAGTCTTCAGTACATACAGGCTTCGATTATAATGTTTCCCTTCCAGGACCTTTTGTGATGGATCCACTAGCACACAAATCTGCTTGGGTGATGATCTGTTCCAGCCCACTGCCTTCCATGTACTTGAATATTGCACCCAAGTAGGCACAGATAGTGTGAAAGACAACTAGTCGGCTGAACACCTTCTGAAACTTATCTCCATATTGCCATGTCATCTTGCAGGCTTTCATTGCAGCAGGTAAATCAAAGGTAACGATTGTCTAATTTTGGTGCAAATCCTTTATCATGGCTTGTGCTTGTGTGAGGCCTTCATGAATTGTACTGTTCTCAGTTATTGGCGCGTTTATTGGTGGCAAATGCTCCACAGTTGTAAAAGCTTCCGCGCCTCATAATCCAGTACAGGACACCCAACCTTTCCATCCAGGCACTATTTGTAAGAGGACACTTGACATTCGACGACACAGTATCCACAGTGTATCAGACTGATGAGCTGCTACAATCAACGTCGTCATTTATATCCAAGGGCACATTTATTTTTTGGTGGTTCAGGCTTCTTCTTTACATAACCTATATGTAGGCCTTTCTGTTCACGTGGAGCTGATCTTGCTTTGGTCTTCGGGATACTGACTGTCTCCCAAGATGGCTCCTCCATGCCTTCTATGGCAAGCTTCTCCTGCAATATCAACCCAAGTGTACTAAGTTTAGTGTCTAGTCCAGATGGTGTCTCTTCAGTGAGGTCGAAATTGTCAAAACAGAAATGAACCACCAAATTGTTGGGTGTTACTGTGTATGGGGGAAGAGGACCACTATGCTCTTTCACACTTAGATATACAGTAGTCATTATTTCCAGCACTTGTGTATAAGAGACACAGTGCCCAAATCGGTTGAGAAGGGTGATAACTTCTGCTTGCCCTATCAGTAGCCACAGAAACACACCAAGCATACTATACTTGGAGGTCATCCAATGTCCATTAGTGATTGCATACATTATGTCATGTGACAGTAATGTTGCCACTCTCTGCTTCTGGTCTGATAACTGTTTCTCTCTATACAGAAGGGACTGCATAAAGTGCAAAAAATTTTGGGGCGGAGGAGTTTGGTCACGTAAGGTGTGACCAGGAGATGGTGGCCATGACAGCTCATGGTCTAGCACTTCTCTCCCCAAAATTGAGTGCTGCTTCTTCAAGGATCCTTGCGTCTGGGGCAGCAGCTTCGAATGCAGCCTCTACTGCCTTACCTTGTGAAATGTTGGATGAATACACCTTTTCATTGCGGTAGTTTGGATGCCATAATTCAAGAGAGCGACCAAAATGGTTGATTAACTTGCCTTCAGTTTAGATGTTTTGTAATCTGGATTGTAAAACTGTGAATGGTGATTTTTCAGGTACTGAAGATATCTGTCTCATAACATTGTGATTCGTTCTACATTACATATGTGAATGAATTACCTTGTCTTATTTCACATCTTGCTTGAGTTCGAAACTTGCATGTTTCGAAACTAAAGATTCAGTTCACACAAGCTCTTGTGAAAGGCCGGCAAGTAGGGTGGCCAGACGTCCGGCTTTTGAGCACTGTCGTCCGTCCGGCGCTACCTCGAGCCGGACGTTAATTTGTCTTCCTTTTTGTTGTCTGACTAAAAAGAATTACGGTATATAAATTACCTTAGGCATACTTAAAACAGCGGGAACTGAAGGCCATAATGACCGTTAACTTATTTTTATTTATGCAGTTGCCGTTGTCAACACTGCTGATGAGCCGCAGTGTACGACAGTACGAGTCAAGTGGAGAGTGGTTGACTTTTTTGTTCTTGCTTCAATTTAGTTAGCATATGCTGTTTCAGCACGAGTAAAAATGAATATTCATTTTTCTCAGTTCTTTATTTATACTGTATGAATGCATGTATATAATATATACAGTGCGTTCCAAAAAAAAATAAATTTTAGAAAAATGACCACAAAATAGCATACATCACATGATAGTGTTATTTAATAAATCAACAATTCTTCTAAGTATATTTTGTATATTTTATACAACTTTTCATTATTTTCAACTCATCATGAAACATGCTTAATTTAGGCTAAAAAATAGGTGTCGCAAAAAAAAAAAATGTCTTCCTTTTTGGAAATTTGGAAATGGCCACCCTACCGGCAAGGCAGGCCGCGCGGGAGCTGCCTCGCCGCTGACACTCGTCCACTCTGAGTACGATTAATTAATTAATATACAGGGTGATTTAGCAAAGAGCACATTAAATTGGAGGATGCAATCCTTGGATAATTCTAAACCACAATGTCTCTATGGTAAAATGTCAGATTCTGCATAGTTTCCATGTTACAAAACATTTAAGATGTTGTCTTAATGAGAGTGAATTTGAAGTGAAACCCCCGTAGGTTTTTGTAATAATTTATTCGTAGATCTCTACAGTGTGACCCCTCTTTGTTACAATCTAAAGGAAATGTTCAAAGTTGCCCCCTTCTGCCTCAATGTAGGCCTGTACACGTCGTACCATTGATTGTCTGACTCGTTCCAGAATGCCTGGACTATGTTTAATTTGCTCGCACCTGTCACGAACATGTGGGCATATGCAGAATCTGACATTTTACCATAGAGACACTGTGGTTTTGAATTATCCAAGGATTTCATCCTCCAGTTTAATGTACCCATTGCCGAATCACCCTGTATATGTATATAATGTGTATAGCAAAGAAGTGGCATACTTAGTTGGTGTTACAAGTAAATAGTTTAGTTAGTACGAATCTAAGGACATGTTCAATCCTTCAGCTTCTTATGTATGGAGTGGCGGAGCTGCTGCAGTGTTGTGATGTGGTGACCTGTGTGGCCTGCCGCTAGCGACCTAGCTAGCTGGTATAGCGTGTTACCTCGCTAGGATTTGTGTGTGCCATTAGCCCACTACAGCAACTTTTCAATATAGTGCTCACACCCTCGATGATGGATGCGGCCTCCAGTGTAACCCTGCGTACATGAAGTCCAGTTTGGCCCGAGTCGCCAAGTGACACCAGTCCTCACCTCTACCAGCCATGATTCATATTTTGCATGGTGTCCTTAATCTGCTGCCACTATTCTTAATTTATTATTGTTAATACATTTTTGTTTTTTGCTTATTTTTATTTTTCCTATGATACAATCATTCATAGTTGAGAGATAAATGTAAAATTAATCAGAATCGATGTGAAGATCTATAAACCTTTAACGAATACCTTGACACATTGGCGCAGTGAGTAGGATTAACTTCTGTTTTTATTTCCTTTCTTGGTGTATATTTGTACTAATGGAAACTTAATTTTGATCGTCTTGCAGCTATTAAGTCTTGATCACTGTGGCTCCGAGACTCGAGCTTCATTGAACGAGTTGTTTATTCTCCCGTCTTGTGGCCTTGGATATTACTCGACCCTCCACAGAAATTCCTGAGGTATTTATTCTTTGTAAACCATATCAAAAAGAGAGTGGATGCACAGTGATGTTTTACGCATTTCCGGCAGGTCATTTAATATTTCATGGGTCTAGTTATGTGGTTAGTACCTTTAAAATGTACCATTATAGTATGTTTAATATTTTTCTAACCCATGATAGGGATTGTTCCTCATCCCATTTGAGTACTCTTGTTCTGTAACACATTACTTATATGACCTGGGTTCATTCCTTGGCGCAAGTGTAGTGTGACTGTTATATCCATTACTCCCGTAGCTGTTACGGATAAGTGATGGCTTCAGCTTTTCACGTGCTTGTGGTTCCATTGTTTGAGTTGGTCGGGTGATCAGCGATGGTGCTGTAGCTGCCCTTTTGTATTTTCGTGCAGGTGTGATGCATTTATCCCTTAATTTTACCTCGCGGAATTGAAGTACAATTTTTGCTTAATCTTAATTTTGTTTGTTACTCTTGAGATTTTGTTATTCTTGAGATATGGAAGGACCTAAAAATGATAAATGTGCTTTAATGAAGGCTGGGAAAGATGCTTGTCTATCGGTGCAGGATATTTCACGGTTAATAGACAAAGAAGAGCAGAGATATAAGGAAGCCATAGCTCGTGAAGAACGTGCAGCAGAGAGGGAGGCTAAACGTCATGAGTTATTTTTATCAGAGAAAGAGAAACAACGCTCACATGAATTAGCCTTAGCCAATTTAGAATCCGCTTCAGGGGTATTTGTGGATGTACGTAGATGAAATTGTATCTAAATCTCTGAAGGGACTATTACAGATTCCTTGTTTTATCGAGGGCACAGATGATATGGACTTGTTTTTACTTCGGTGTGAACGCATTGCTGAGCTTCAGAGATGGAAGAAAAATGAGTATTACATATATCTCGCTACTTTGTTACGAGGTAAGGGGCTACAAACTTATGTGGGTCTTCCTCGTGAAATTTTCGAGAATTATGAAGAATTAAAGAAGGCTTTTCTTTTGACTTATGCAGTTGAGAGAATCACATAGACGAAAATTTAAAGAGTGTAAACGAAAGGATGGAGTAACTTATGTTCAGATGATTACTCATATGATTACTAATATGCTACAAGTATTGATCCTGACCTAGGCTAATATGCTATAAGTATTGATCCCTGACCTAGGCTAATATGCTACAAGTATTGATCCCTGACCTAAGCTAATATGCTACAAGTATTGATCCCTGACCTAGGCTAATATGCTAGAAGTATTGATCCCTGACCTAGGCTAATATGCTAGAAGTATTGATCCCTGACCTAGGCTAATATGCTACAAGTATTGATCCCTGACCTAGGCTAATATGCTAGAAGTATTGATCCCTGACCTAGGGTAATATGGTACAAGTATTGATCCCTGACCTAGGCTAATATGCTAGAAGTATTGATCCCTGACCTAGGCTAATATGCTAGAAGTATTGATCCCTGACCTAGGGTAATATGGTACAAGTATTGATCCCTGACCTAGGCTAATTTGCTACAAGTATTGATCCCTGACCTAAGCTAATATGCTACAAGTATTGAACCATGACCTAGGGTAATATGGTACAAGTATTGATCCTGACCATAGGGTAATATGCTACAAGTATTGACCCCTGACCAAGGGTAATATGCTACAAGTATTGAATCCTGACCATAGGGTAATATGCTACATGTATTGATCCATGACCAAAGCTAATTTGCTATAAGTATTGAACCCTGACCTTGGGTAAGATGCTACAAGTATTGATCCCTGCCCATAGGGTAATATGCTACACGTATTGATCCCTGACCTAGGCTAATATGCTACAAGTATTGATCCCTGACCTAGGGTAATATGCTACAAGTTTTGATCCCTGACCTAGGCTAATATGCTACAAGTATTGATCCTGACCTAAGCTATTATGCTACAAGTATTGATCCCTGACCTATGCTAATATGCTACAAGTATTGAACCATGACCTAAGGTTATATGCAACAAGTATTGAACCCTGACCTAGGGTAATATGGAACAAGTATTGAACCCTGACCTTGGGTAATATGCTACAATTATTAAAATATTTAAGTAATTTCAGTTATACTATCTAGTTAATATATCACCAATAAAAATATTGACAACTAAAGAGAAATCTTCCTGGAGTGTGTCAAACAACCCATACTGTAATGTTAGTTATGGCGAATAAAAATAAACTAAAGTTATACTAAATTAATAAAATTATCAAAGTACGTTTTTTATTAGTGACAAGTGAGTTCACACATGTGTGTGTTAGATAAGGCCTAAAGACATCAACAAAACTGAAGGGATATTTCTATAGTAAGACCTTTCTCTATATTTACACTAGATTCATGAATCATGAATATACAAAATATTATAATAGCAAGCAATTTGTTCTTCTATTTTTGTTTGAACTAACCTCATGACATACTCATTTATCTATATGAAATACAACTGCGAGAGACATACCTTGAGGCTTAAATGAGTAGTGTCCTCTGCAGATGGGTTTCAAATTTGGCGGTCATATTTTTGTTAAACAGACGTGAAATATCAAATTTTTCGGGGTAGAGTATGAATGTCTAAACACCATATCCGTCCTTGTCCTTCAGCGAAATTCATCATATATGTATGATGATTATTTTTTTTTCGACTATACAAGAAGCATTGCAACATATTTGTAATTGCTATTATGTTAATAATCGACAATGATATATCCTTAGGGCTTGCTTCGGGGGCCCACCCCTTTCTCACGAAAATTCCAGTAATATCCGTGAGCATTGCTCACACATTGAGGATTCCTCATGGTTTTTGAATGCAAACCGTGGGCGATCCCCATAGGGAAAACTCAAGCTAAACGATCTTGAATACGGTCCAAAGACTGCGAACGCTCTTGTATAACAGCAGACGACGTGAACCCAAACATGGTCGCCACGGGAGATCCGATGTCGCCATAATTACGGCAAATAATTAATTTCTTCGCCTATAAAGCACGTACAGATGTGAAATTACTGCCATATGATCAGTGTTTACAGTGCCCCTAGCTCGTTATATCCCTCTTCTGTCATGCCCTGCTCACAAACAAGTAATTTAGGATCGAAGGATCAGCTACAAAGGCAAAAGAGAGAAAAAATACAAAAATTTTGTTGTTTTTATTATATTACTCAATATCGCCCAAAGAACAACTGTGGAAAATTGAACGAAATATATAAACGCGTTCTGGTGCTAACAATCTGTTTCACCTTAGACGAAAATTTGGGTAAAGATTCGGAAAAGGTCGACAACGGAAACTATTAACAAAAATTGTTTATTCTTGTCACTCTAGTGTATTTTGTGTTGTTTTAAGCGAATCTGGTTCTCATTTCCGTTTCAAATAAGCCGTTATAGAAATATGATCCCCCCGAATCACCAACAATTTAGGTAGTACAAAGTTGTCCGGGCTTTTGAACATAAGAACATAAGAATGGTGGAAATTGCAGTGGGCCTATTGGTTGATACTAGGCAGCCCCGTTTACACTTAACCCCTATCGCTCATATAACCTCCCAGTCTTTATTTGAAGCTACCCAGCGTGTTCGAGTTAATGACGAAGTTCGGTAACTTGTCCCACTCATCCACTACTTTACTTCGAAACCAATGTTTCCCTATCTCGCGCCTAAATTTAAATTTGTCTAATTTAAAACCATTGCTACGAGTTCGCTCCTGGTTGGATAGTTTGAGTACCTTTGTTATATCACTTTTGTTTAACCCTGACTTCAATTTATACACTTCCATTATATCGTCCCTCGCTCTACGTCTCTCGAGGGAGTGCAAATTAAGATATTTTAATATGTCTCTGTACCCAAAGTTCCTAATGCCTAAGATTAAACTTGTCATTCTCCTCTGAATGCTTTCTAGGGATTCTATATGCATTCTGTAGTAAGGTGACCAGAACTGAACCGAGTTATCCAAGTGAGGTCTCACAAGCGCAAGATATAGTTTTAGGATAACCTGGCTACTTTTGTAATTAACTCTCCTTTGTATGAACACAAATACATTGTTTCGAGCAAATATGCATTGTTGTCTTGGTTTAAGATTCCCACTTATCATTACTCCTAAATCTTTCTCACAGATAGATTTGTCTATAACAACGTTGTTCACCTGATGTCTGGTTTCTCTATTTACATCTCCTAAACTAAGTACTTTACATTTGTTCACATTGAATTTCATCTGCCATTTTTCAGACCACTCGAAAAATTTGTTTAGATCTTCTTTTAGCTTTGCGGAGTCCTCGTTAGATTTAATTCAAGCCCTATTTTAGTGTCGTCAGTAAATTTTCTTATGTTACTACTTACGCCTATATCTATGTCGTTTATGCACATAATAAATAATAATGGTCGAAGTACTGAGCCTTAGGGTACTTCACTAGTGATGTTACCCCAATCGGATTTAGTGCCATTAATGCCTACTCGCCTTTTCTTCTCTCTTTCCTCTTGCTAAGGGTGCGATTCAGCTCACCATCAAATGCACAGGCCAGAAAGATTATGACAGGCACAAATGATAAAATATTTTAAGATGTATGTGAGTGTGCAAGTGCAAATACCAATCAAGACAATGTGTTCTCAAGGATTTTTTTGCCATTGAACACGTGCTTTAACGAAATTTGTCAATATTATCCATTTTCTGTTCAGGAACATTAGATTTTTTGATTTACATCATTACCTATTAATAGATTTTGCTTCCTGCAAGTCACTGTTGAACATTATGGTTTCACTTTTGTGCACTCATAGGCATAGAAGAACCTCAATAAGGCAGCTATTGGGTGCATTTTCATTGTATTACAATAACTGATAATAATGTCACCTATCATCAAACACCTCAATGGTCTCAGTTGGACTATACGTTCTGAAGAAATCCCATTTTTGATACTTCACCTCTTCGAGGTTCATCCCCCACACTCTCAAGCCCCTACCCCCACCCCCCGGGATGAACTTTTTTTGTTACCCCTTTGGAAAAATCTTAGTTGGGTTCCATTCCATCAGTTCATAAGTTGCACTGAAACCCCCATCCACCCATTTGGGTTATGGGTGTCACTCCAGTATAATGCTAACCGAACCTAACTTAACCTAACTTAAGTTTAAAATTTTTCTGGACAAGTTTTGAATCATGTATTTGAAAAAAAAGTAAAGGAAAACATTACCCCCCTCCCCCGAAAAAAATCCATTAATTTTGACCAATATTAGAAATAATAAAGTCGGTAGTTATAAGGACCTATTGTCTGAGATTTTTTTGTACAATATTGTGACTTGGTGGTAAAATTGTCCATTAGTTTTGGGTCTTAGTACTCTGAAAATATTGGTAAATAAATTAATTCCATCATTGAAATTTGATTTACCTGCTCGAATAAAAAATTGCTGAAAAAATGTGCAGAAAAATAAGATCCTTGTTAATTTGAAGCACAAAACTTAGGTTTTGAAAAATGCACATTAAAGTTTTACCTGCAATCATGCTCACTGTGAAGGTAATTAGTGTGAATAATAGGTATGTTATATGATGAATTTGGTAATTGGTGATATGTGACAGGTGAGCACATTGCAATTTTTTTTTATTGAGATGAGCTTGCTAGTGCACTTGCTATTAAACCTCATAAGATATCACCCTAGATGGGAACCTAGGAGGTGACAGGGCCAAATTTTAACACATCTAGACTTAACTAGGCTACAACTAGCAGTTGAAGAAAACTGGAAACTTGAGAGAATGGGTACCTGCGCAGAAGGGCTCCTTACTGCCCGCACTGTGCTACAGTGTACCTGAATTTGATTCAGGGGTCGTCACTCCTTCTGCCCTCCTGCAGTAGTTCGACATGCCAGACTCTTCTTCTGCTTCAGCTTCATCTTGTATTATGGTTAGTGTCAGATTTCTTCCACACCCTCTGTGCCTTTTATGTCCGCAGTAGGCCAGAATGTCTTCTTTCTTATATATTTAGGAAGGGGAGTGTTATTTTTCTAGGTTCGGGTTGGTGACTTGTTTCGGTGTACTCCTGGCTTCGGTCATTTTCAGGCTTTCTGCTTTTCCCTGTTTATATGTTGAGGTCCCTTTTCCCCCCGTTTTACACATGTGGTGTTTCACGCCAAAAATGTCCCTTCATTGGTTGCTTTTTCCCTCATCCTCCGCCCTGGAGTTCGAATTTCCCCACGTGGGTGGCAGTCTTCATGTTCGGGCTGCTGTCACCTGCCCCCTCTTTCCCATGCCTTGTAGCCACGTGCTGTGGTTTCCGAGCTTGTGTCTCTTCTTCCCCTTCGACATTTTTTGGGCATGCGCCTTTGGGCTTCCCCCTTTTCCCTTTACTTAGTTTATTAATTGTGTTTATTTTGTTCATCTCACCTGTCTCTCACTCCGAGTCCGTTTTCTTTTCAATGCTTCAGTTCTGAGTCGAAGCGCAGAGAGGCGTCGTTTGCCCACCCTTCCCCCCACTTTATTTCTCCCACTGTGTGTTCTATCCTCGCCCTAACCACGAACATGTCTATTCTCTGTGTCGTCTTTCTCGGGGTTGTTGCTCGGATAGGCTTCGGATTTCCCACCCTACATTATCATTCCATTTCTCCCTCTGTTTGTGTTTTCTCTTGTCCAGGCCTACGTGTCGAGTTATTACTCGGTTTTGCTGCCTGGCTCGGATTTTGTGGCATGGAGATGCATCTGTAGTCCCACCTTTCTCTCTGCTCCTTTGTTTTATTTCTCCTGTTTGATTCCCTCGCCCTGACCATGCACTGAGTCTGTCGAACTTATTGCTCACTATATGTTCTCGGACTGGCGGCGGCCGCTCATATCGGTCGGGTTCGGGTGGGGCAGGTGTGTGGAAGGGTGGGTTCTCTATCCCCTTGCCCCTCCTTCCTCCTCCTGCACGTCTCTCCCTTTTCGTGTTCTATTTACACTCCGATTCGCTGGTCTCTCTTCTTCCCCAGAGTTGCTCACCATCGCCCTCTCCCCAGCCCCAGAAGATGCCCTGCTCGGCCCTGAGGTGTTCGGTCAGGTTCTGACAGGATGGCCACTCCGCCTGTTTAGCCCACGCCCCATGCGTGGACGCCGACAGGTTTGACCTGAATCGCTATGCGGTGTGCTCTGAGTGGGTGGCAGTGCTTCTTTGCGACGCCGATGGAGATGTAAACACCTCCCACATATTCTGGCAGCAGCTTCGGCACCGCTGGGCGGCAGCCTCCAGTTCCGCCAGACACCGGGGCACCCCCCCCCTCTCCTGGACGGACCAGGATCTCTGTTCTCAGTTGTGGATGTGCCGCCACCGAGGCCCCTCGGGGAGAGACCACTCAACTGAGGACCCCAGGCCGACGTCCCCCATGGAGCCCACTTCTTCCTGCCCTGTGGCTTCGGGCTCTCTGTAGTGCTCCCCCTCACCCATCCGAGAGTTTAGTACTCACTCTTCTTCCAGTCGCTACCTTCACCATTCCGGGAGTCCCGCTAAGTCCACCTCCCACAGGCACCATCGCCCCAGGTCGCCTAAGGACAGCGGCTGCAAGGGAAAGCGGACTCACAAAGAGGAAGCGGCGGTCCTCAAACCCCGCGACTCCACCAGGGCCCCAGCCGGTTTGTCCCTGCAGCCCAGAATGTCCTCGAAGAGGAAGTCCTCACCCCCTTCGGACCTCCACTTTCACCAGCCCTCGCCAGGTGGCTTGGCTACAGAGGACCATCTAGGCTGGCCCCAGCCGCCCAGACGTCGCAACCGGAGACTCTGCGCCCCCCAGGTGCAGTGCATCCACCCCACCCCCAGCACTGCCACTGGAGATGTTGGAGGCTCTGTCTTCCTGGTTCCGGGTGCAGCAGCAGCAGCAGCAGCAGCAGGCCCAGGCCCTCTCCACCCAACATCCTGTGGCACGGAGATCCCGCTCTCGCTCCCCCTCCCCGGACCCCTCAATGTTTTCGGAGCCCGGTTCCGAGCCAAGAAGGTGTTTCACACAGGAACTGCCTGACTACTCCAACTCGGACCAGGAGTCGGTCTCGGTGACCTCTCCAGCTCCTACGAGGCCCAAGCCTTCGTCAGGAGAGGGACCTCCCCCCACCGACGGGCACTCCCCTCTCTCTTAAGATAGCTGATGACACCATCAGCCAGGGGGCATACAAGTGGTCTTGAGTACCACGGAACTGGTGTGCACACTGGCACCAGGGGAAACTGGTCATTTTTTCGAGAGTAAGGCGGGGCGGGATCTAGTTCTCTTCCCCTGGTCCGAACACGGACGGACGACTTAGGCTCGGAATACTTCGAGTTCCAGCAGCTCCGCCTGTCGAGAAGGGAGATGGCCTCAACCCTGTCAGGAACGTCCTCGGTCGAGGCCCTGTACATCTGCGACTTTCTGGCCTCCTGTACCGTGCTGTCTACTGCAAGTCCTTCCTGAGTGGCAACACTACAGGACGGTAGGTGTGCCCGGGCGGCCAGCCAGGCCCTCTTTCCATGGGAGAAGGTAGGCCTGGACTTCCAGTCAATCTGAACGGCGGCGGCTGGAAGGAACAGCTTCCCCACCACCTCCTCCTCACCGGCCCCTGTAGTCTTATCCCCCCATGATGACCGAGTTCCAGACGAGTTGATGGAGTTCTTGTGGGCTCCAAAGTTAACCCAGTCCTCCCATGACAGCCCACTCAGGTAGCCCAGGCCACCCTGACCAAGGACGCCATGGAGAGGTAGAAGGCGGCCCTCGCCTTCTCCACTATGGCAGGACTGGCCCAACTCGGCGCCTGGTTGAAGGCACTGGCCGACAACCCTAACTCCGTCCACCCAGATTCGGCATACGGCGTCTACGAGGTCCTATCCACCCTCACTTCCGGACTCGCCTCCTCCTCGGCCATCAACCTTCGCCCTCAGCTGGTTTGGGCGGTAGGGGCCTCGCTGAACCTCCGGCGGGAGGCCTTCAGACACTGGGATGCGGAGGTGCGGCAAGGCCTGTTACGGCTGGCATCCTTTGCCCTATCCCTGATCCCAGAGGAGGCCCTGCGGGAATGCTCGGCTGTGCAGCCAACCTTCATCATGGTCACTGCTCCTCGCCAGTCGCCTTCCCAGACCAGGCACCCTAAGCAGCAGCGACAGCAACGCCAGAGACAGTGCCCCAGGCACTGCAACCCCCGCCAGAACAACCGTGAACAGCCCTTTCAAGCCCGCCAGAGGCAGGGTTCCCCAGGAGCCTTGGCAACCTCGCCATGAAGGGGTTCACTCTAGGGGTGGTTCCTCCCGCAGGGCAGCGAGAGGTCAGCAACAGCGGTTCTCCCGCAGCTGACCACCCGGAGAGAAGCCTCTTTTCTGGTTGGGGCGACTGCTGGCCCTCCGGCAGCTGGGCGTCGAGGGTCTTTAGCCAAGGCCTCACCTGGCCATGATCCGCCCGCCTCCATTCCGGACACCCAGCAAGTGGAGCAAAGTAAACAGCTACGTAAAGGAGCATCTCCAGTCCATGCTACAAAAGGGGGTAGTGGAGAGGACAGAAGGACGTGTCTTTCTGTCCCGGTTATTTACTGTCCCCAAGAAGGACTCGAACAGGAAGAGATTGGTGGTGGATCTCAGCTGCCTGAACCGCTTTATCAAGCCCCACCATTTTCGAATGGTGTCGGTAGCTCAGGTCTGCCTCCATCTCAAACAGGGGGCCTGGCTATCTTCCATCGACTTGGAAGACGCCTACTGGCATGTCCCAATCCGCAGGAGGTTCAGGAAGTTTCTGGCCTTCCAGGTGGAGGGGGTGGGGGGGCGTGTTTCAATTTACCCGGCTCCCTTTCAGTCTCTCTCTCTAGCTCCGAGAGTCTTCACCAGAATCGAGAGGGTCTTGGCCAGGGAACTCGCCCACCACATGTAGACGTCCTCATGTACTTGGACGGATGGCTGATCTCGGCCTTGTCCAAGGAAGAAGACGAATCAAGCACCGGGGTAACATTGGCCACAGCAGAGGGCATGGGCTTCAGAATCAACCACCTGAAGTTCTCCGTCTCACCAACACGACAACTGGTGTGGCTCGGGATGGAGTAGGATACCTCCACAGCTTCCCTCCACCTATTCACAGACAACGCACGATGGATACTCTGGTGCCTCAATGTCGGCCAGCTTCACTCGCCACCAGTGGGAGGCCCTCCTAGGCTCTCTCAACTATGCAGCAGAGGTGGTCCCTCTGGGTTGTCTGCTTCTCCACCGCCTGACCAGGGAGGTCAACTGGCCATCCCGGTCGAACCCAGGGATCTCGCACGTCCTATTCCCCCTCAGTTGTCCACCCTTCTACGCCCCTGACTGTCTCGCGACGCCAAACTACGGTGGACGCTTTGGGTCCCAGCAGCGCCCACCCTCTTCGTAGCATCGGATACCTCCGACGTAGGCTGGAGGGCGGCACACATCAACGTACAAGAGCTGTACGTGGTGTGGAGATTCCTGGAGGTCAACCAGACGACCCAGGACGAGGCCATCTGCTTCGAAATGGACAGCGCAGCAGGCGTTTTCTGCCTCAACAGGCAGGGCACGTCCCGCTCAGCCCAATTGCTGTCACTCTCGGAGCAAATCTTCAAGGAGGCACACCACAGGAGTATCCACCTGTCCGCTCGCCATGTCCTAGGGATCGAGAACGGCTGGGCCGACGCTCTCTCCCGCTTCAAGGACAAGTCAGTAGAGTGGACACTACGCCAGAGTGTGTTTCAGTCACTGATGGAGTGGTGGGGTCTGCTGGAGGTGGACCTCTTTGCCTCTCCGACATCTGCCCAGCTCCCAGTGTACTTGAGTTGGTTGATGCCGACACCACATGGGGGCCCAGGCGCCTTCACGGAGGACTGGAACAGGTGGACCTCCATCTACCTGTTCCCTCCCCCCTGCTGCAAGGTCCTGCTACCGGTCTGCCACAAGTTTTGCAGCTTCAAGGGGAAGGTCCTCCTCCTGGCCCCCTACTGGCCGGCTCAACCATGGTTCTCATAGCTACTCGGCTGGTGTCCACATCCACTGATGTTGGGGAACCCCCTGTTTCTTCGATCCCCTCGTTGCCAGGTTTGAGATCACTTCACTTTCACTCGTGGAGTTTCTCTGTGCCTCCCTGAGCTGACTGTAGTCGCCTAGAGTGGTGGAGGACATCTTGTCAGGACTAAGACCTTCCACTACTCAACAATACGAGTCCTGCTGGAAAGCCTTCCAAGAGTACCTCAAGGAGCAGGGAACTCCCACGCCCAATGAAAGTGTAGTACTGGAGTTCCTATCATCCCTAGCACACGAGCGAGGCAGGTCTATCCCAATCCTCTCTGTCCACCTATTTGCCCTCACCGACCTCCTGGTTACGGATGCGGGGTGAAGGTTAGCAACAGGTCGGTTACCCTGCTGAAGCAAGACCTGTTCCACCAGCGACCACCTGCTAGACCACCACCGTACCTTCTGGTCCTTGGAGAAAGTCCTCACCTCTCTGGGCTCGGATCCATTCACCATCCGGTCATCAAAGGACTGCCTACTACAGAAAACCCTCTTCCTCATTGTGCTGGCCACGGACTTCAGGTTCTAACAGCTCAAGGCACTCATGGGGTTCGACCACTGAACCTCCTTTGCCCAAGGAGACTCCGCATTGTCCCTGGCACCTTCTCCCACCTCCCTGGCGAAGAATGAGCAGGAGAACCACAGGTTCTAGCCAGTAGCGGTTCCGGCATGGAAGGTGGAGGGCGAGCACCACCGACTGCAGGACCTTCTGCCAATACCTCTCCACCACGGCCGACAACACCACCAGCCAACATCACCTCTTCGTTCATCCTCGGTGGGAGTGCCCGCTGTTAGTCAGAGGACTGGTAGACAGGTTGTGGCAGGTTAAAGAGGAGGTTGACCTTGGGAAGGCCCCACGTCCCCCACGACATACTGGGTGTAGCGGCTTTGCTGGCCTTCCTGAGGACCCACTCCCTTTCACAAGTCCGGGAAGGGGGTTATTGGAAATCGGCCTCCTGCTTCATAGCAAAATACCTGTCTCACCAGGTGTCAGATGCACCCTGCATGGCAATGGGCCGCACCCCTCGACCCACTTACATCCAAACACCCTCCTAGTTATGGAATGTAGCAAGTGCACTAGCAAGCTCATCTCTCTAAAATAGGGACTTTGAAGCTTGCTGAAAAACCTATTTTTGGTGAGTGAGCGAAGCTAGTGCACGCACCTAATCCAGCCCTTCCTTCGGCTCCATCCCCCTGCTATTCCTGATGTAGGTTTTGGAAAGGAACGGCCCTTGAATAAAATTAGGTGTGTGGTAGCACAGCGAAGGGAGTAAGGAGCCCTTTTGTGCAGGTACCCTTTCTCTCATGTTTCCCATTTTCTTCAACTTGCTTTTCAGCAAGCTTCAAAGCCCTTAATATATGTTGGCCTTTGTTGGTTTTAAGAAACTCTAAGCTGGAGAATTATTGAAAGTGTGTCATTGCCTATGCCCTTAGCAACTTTTCCTGTCGTTCTTTTATTAGTTCAATCTTTCTAAGAGTCATTTTAGGTCTTTTTGGTTGACGTTCTTAGTAGTCCTGACTATCTCACCAAATTTCCACAAAACACTTTCTATGGGGCATGGGTTCGTAAAACTGTTGCAGATCTCTTGAAATAGAATGTCCCAAACACTCCAGACGAAGCCGTTAATGCCATTCCTCGTTGGCTGGATATATCAGTTCCTATTAATTACTCTCATGTTAGTGGGAAGCAAATGTTAAACACGAATGTGGAGAAATGTGTTACATTTTTACTAATGGTTCTGTGCAGACAAACAGAGCTAGACATGATGCGCATGTGTAATATATAAAGGTTGGATGTGAGTAAGCCGCATGGACCGGACGGAATACCCCCTCGTGTTCTGAGGGAGTGTGCTGAAGCCCTGGCCCCTGTGCTTGCTCGCCTCTTTCGCATTTGCCTCAAAACCAAAACTTTTCCTTCTTCTTGGAAGCATGCGTTGGTTCAGCCCATCCCGAAGAAGGGTGACCATTCTAATCCCGCTAACTATCGCCCCATTGCCCTAACTTCATCCCTCTCTAAGATTTTCGAAACTATCTTGAACTCCCATTTTCTCCGTCACCTTGAACGCCTTTCTCTTTTGTCAGATCACCAGTATGGCTTTCGCCAAGCGAGATCTACTGGTGATCTACTTTCCTATTGCACCCATCTTTGGTCATCCTCTCTTAGGGACTATGGGGAAACTTTTGTCGTGGCCCTCGACATCTCCAAAGCATTTGACAGGGTATGGCATAAGTCTTTGCTATCTAAACTTCCCTCTTTTGGTTTCTCTCCCCCACTTTGTTCTCTCATCTCTAGCTTCCAAGAGAACCGATCCATGGCAATTGTTGTCGAGGGATCGATTTCTCGCTCTTTCTCTACCAATAGTGGCGTCCCACAGGGTTCTGTTCTTTCACCAACTCTCTTCCTTCTTTTTATCAATGATTTACTTCACACTACAACTAATTCTATCCATTCTTACGCCGATGATTCTACTCTTCACTCTTCCTCACATTTTCCCCTTCCTCCTAACTCTCAAACTAGATCTGTTTCTAGAACTGATATCATTACTTCTATCAACGCGAATCTGTCCAGCATCTCTGAATGGGGAGATACAAACTTGGTTAAGTTCAATAGTAATAAAACTCAATATTTACGAATTACACTTTGTAAATTAGACGATCTCCCACCAATTACATTTCAGGACGCTATCATCCTCCCAAATTTTGAAATAAATATGTTAGGCCTCACCATTTCCTCCAATATGTCCTGGAAATCACACATCCTTAGTATAACTAAAGCTGTCTCCCGAAAGTTGGGAATGCTGTACAGATGCCGCAGCTACTTCACTCCTGAGCAGTTGCTCCAAGTATATAAGGGATTCATTCGTACTAACTTGGAGTACTGCTCTCATATCTGGGGTGGCTCTTCTTCTGTCCAAATATTAGATAGGGTGGAATCAAAGGCATTTCGTCTTATTAACTCTTCTCCTTTAGTCGACAATCTCTCTTCCCTTTCTCTTCGCCGCAATGTTGCTTCACTCTCTCTCTTTTACTGGTACTTTAATGGGCAATGTTCAGTGGATTTGGCATGCTGTGTACCGCCGGCAAGGCAGTGGATTCGTAACACACGCCTTGCCCGCGGTGCCCACCGTTTCTCCGTGGATGTCGGTCACACGAGAATAACCTGTTATAGTACCTCCTTCTTCCCTCTCACAGCCAAGCTGTGGTATGCTCTGCCTTCTTCTGTGTTTCCATGCTCTTACAATGTCTCACTTTAAAAAGCTGGTTTTCCGGCATCTTCGTGGTGTAGATTAATTCAGTACAGGTATACCTTTTTTCTATATTTACAATTTCTTTCCGTTCTTTTTTTTTCGCCTCCCAGGCTCCGTTGTGGGTCGTTTGACCTGTGCCCGGGTGGGCTAATTCCCGTAAAAAAAAAAAAAAAAAAAAAAAAAACATACAAAGACTGAACAACTGGGCCAACACAACACAAACTGAACTAATGGGAATCTACTTAGCCACAGACTATCTTAAAGAACAGACCGTCAGGCTCCATGTCTAAAGCTTTCTGTGATATTAATAGAAATGTGATAACGGCTCAGAACCTCTTTCATATTGAATGTGTGTGGATTCCGTCCCACGTTGGAATTAGGAATGATGACTGTGCTGATAGACTGGCCAATGAGGCACGTAAGAAAGAAAATGTTGACCGTGACCTTGGCTTGTCCAATGCTATACTTAAATTCATACAAGTCAAAATCATGAACTCTGATCTAGAAGAACTAAGAAATGCAGAGAACTGGTAGTTGTAGCATTAGTAAATATGACAAATTTTGTGACAAGAGGTGCCGGTATGGCCCGCATAAGGACAGAACCAGATAATGTGATGTATTCGTGGCCAGAATTAAGCTAGGATACAGACACGTACTTGCTAGACATGTAAACTTTGTGATAAACCATTAAAGCATGCACCCTAACATCGTATTATTGAATGTGACACTGTCAAAGACTTCAGGCCACCTGGCTTATTGTATCATGAGCTATGTAATTACTACATTGAATCAGGAGTGCTTGAGGACATTCTTCTGGTGTATCCTAAATTTGCTCCACTCTAATTAGTCCTGAAACAGAATATGACTTATTCTGTATATGAACCACTGTCCTGCGTGGTAGTGAACAGTGATAGCACCCTCATAAATATGACTTATACTAATAATGAATATGATGTAT
>NW_024734940.1:7615400-7618382 GCF_018991925.1 Homarus americanus | reverse complement strand
CCTCACCCTAGGTAAGCAGTCATGTTCTGCCAGGATTCAGGTCCACAAAGGTGTTCAGATGCTACTACTGTCTTGTGGCCACTGTCAAGAGTTGGCCATAATATCTTCAGACTTCCCTAAGCCAATTCTGGAAATAAAACATGTCAACAGGTGCAAGGAGCTGCCCCTCCCACCCAATACATCACCATCTGCAGCCAGGGAGTTCTTCCTACTGCAATTAAAGGACGTGCTGGTTTCCAAGGAGGACCTCAAGACGGCTCCACTCAAGCCAATGGCTGGCTCCCCCATGAGAATTCACCTGAAGGATGACGCAGTACCTTTCGCCATCCACACACCGAGACAGATACCCTTCGCTTTCCAGAGCCAAGTTAAGAAGGAACTCGACTCTATGGTAGCCCAGGGGATCATTAAGCCTGCTGGTGACGACCCCTCGGATTGGTGTCACCCCATGGTAACAGTCGCCAAGAACATTACTGGAGTTCGTATCACCGTCGACCTCACCAAGCTGAATAGCCAAGTTTCCCGCCCGACCCACCCTTCACCGACACCCTTCGCCGCTATACGCAGTGTGGACCCGAAGGCAAGGTACTTTACTACAGCAGATGCCTTATGTGGGTACAGGCAGATGGAACTTGCAGAAGAAGATCAGCACCTCACGACGTTCATCACACCGTACGGCCGATTTCAGCACTGCAAAGGACCTATGGGTTTCGCGGCTACTGGCGATGCTTTCTGCCTCCGTGGTGACATGGCCCTTCAGGGTGTGGCGAACTGTGTCAAGGTCATCGACGACGTGCTCCTATATGACGAGGATTACTCCACGCATCTTGAGCGTATTCACCAGATGCTCACCAGGTGCCGCAAGTACGGGATCACCCTCAACAAGGACAAGTTTGTGGTCGCCGCACCTAGTGTGAACTTCTGTGGGTACACCCTCTCAGGCAAGGGCATCTCGGCTGATCCTGGAAAGGTCAGCGCGATCCGGGACTTCCCAACTCCTGCCAACCTGACCGACCTCCGCTCGTTCATGGGCCTGGTAAACCAGTTGGCTGAGTTCACCCCCGACATCGCCGCTGCAGCACAGCCCCTACGCCCCCTGATGAGCCCCAAGAGAACATTCACCTGGACAGCTGACCATGATGAGGCATTCCGTCGCGTCAAGACAGCTCTCCTTAGCCCACCTGTTCTCGCTTCCTTCGACCCGGCCCTGCCAGTTGTCCTCCAGACTGATGCCTCTCGCCTCTACGGGATTGGATACGCTCTGCTACAGGACCACGGCAATGGACGCCTTCGTCTGGTTCAGTGTGGCTCTCGGTTTCTCACTGACGCCGAGACTCGCTATGCCACCATCGAACTGGAGCTGTTAGCCGCCGTCTGGGCCATGTCCAAATGTAGGTTGTATCTGATCGGCCTACAACACTTCAACCTCATGACGGATCATCGGCCACTCATCCCGATCCTGAACCACTACTCCTTGGATACGGTCGAGAATCCCCGCCTCCAACGCCTCAAGGAGAAGATCTCGCCCTACCTCTTCACAGCTGTGTGGCGTGCTGGCAAGCTGCTCTGCATCCCTGATGCTTTGTCACGAGCCCCAGTCAGCCACCCCACACCAGAGGACGAGATCGCATGCGCTGATGCTACTGCACACCTCAGGACTGTAGTGACCGTGAGCGCCGTCATCTCAGAAGAGTCTCCACCGCAGGACGCCGACAGGACTCTTCAGGAACTCCGAGCCGCGGCAAGAGCGGACCCTTCGTACATCCGTCTACTGAACTGCGTGACCTCGGGATTTCCCTCCAACCGGTACGACTTACACAGCTCTTTACTCCCATACTGGAAGATGCGGGACGACCTCTATGCTGATGGCGACCTCGTCTTGTATGGAGCAAGAGTTGTGGTTCCTGCCGCCCTCCGCACCCTAGCCCACCTGCACGACAGCCACAGGGGTGTGGAAGCTATGAAGCGCCGGGCGAGACAAGCTGTTTTTTGGCCAGGCATCGACTCCGACATCGCTAGTTCCGTTCAAGTCTGCGAGCCATGCCAGGTGCTGCAGCCTAGTCAGCAGCAAGAACCCCTCATGAACAACGACAACCCTACGAGGCCCTTTGAGTCCGTCTCTGCGGATTTCTTCGTTGTGGCGGGAAAGTCCTTTCTCGTCATCGCTGACTGGCTCTCAGGGTGGCCTGTTGTCGTTCCCTGCGGAGGCAACACTACTGCCTCTCATACAGTACGTATGTTCTGTCGCTACTTCCGGGAAGTTGGTGTCCCTCTCCGCCTGAGGACTGACGGTGGGCCCCAGTTCACCAGCAACGACTTCCGGGACTGCATGGAGCGATGGGGAGTTTATCATGTGGTGTCCTCGCCACATTATCCCCAGTCCAATGGACATGCCGAGGCTGCTGTAAAGTCCGTCAAGCACCTCATCCTCAAGACGGCACCCTCAGGCAACATTGACTGTGAGAAGTTTGACTGGGGTTTATTGGAATTGCGGAATACCCCCAACTTCACAGGTCGCTCCCCAGCACAGATGTTATACGGCCACCCACTACGGTCATGTGTCCCTGCCCATCCTGAGTCCTTCTCGAGGGAGTGGCAGGCCAAGACCGAGGGCTGCGATCGTCGTGCAGCCGCCCGTGCTGACCAGGTAAAGGCACAGTACGATCAGCACACCCGACCCCTTCCCAGGTTGAGTATCGGGCAAACAGTTCGGGTTCAAGACCCGACATCTCACCGCTGGGACAAGGTCGGGGTTGTTATGGGCTGCGGCAAGACCAGGGATTACGAGGTCCGTCTCCCTAGTGGTCGGGTATGGTGGCGGAATCGCCGCTTCCTTCGTTCAGTACCGTCCCCTAGTGGTGAACCCCTCCCCCACATCCCTGTGAACCCTTGCTTGGACGAGAAAAGTAAGTCCTCATTCAGTGACCCCCCCAGTTTTCCCACGTCACTCTCAAAGGCTCCTGGAAAAAGAGTCCGCTCGAG
>NW_024734940.1:7587900-7610400 GCF_018991925.1 Homarus americanus | reverse complement strand
AGTGACAGGCCTACACTGATCGGTCCAATGGCGACAATCGCCACCCTCAATCATCAACGGCAGTCTCAAACGGCAGTCAATCTCTCGCAGTCTTCACTCTCGCAGTCAAGTGGGTTCTGACGGAAACCCTGAAATGAACTCACTGTTAGCTCTTGTTAACTTTATCACTGCTCTATCTAACCCTGTCTGAGATTGAATGAGACTTACTTGTTATACTGCAATAGCGCAGCACAGGTGACTAGACCACGTGACTATTTCTGTGGACGGACGCGCAGGGATGTCCTGTAGGTCCAATCGCTTTCACGTGACTGAGGACCAGCCAGCGTCGCGTCTCTCCAAGGCGCTAGCTTAGGCCTACGTGACATATTTTCCGCCTAACTAATAACTCCTTGGGACACCCGTGACATTATTCAGACTGATAAACGATCTATAATAATTTCAAATTCAATAATAATCCCTTAACTTCATGAATCGCATCATTATTAATTCGGCAAATTACATTTAATATCATATAGGCCTAGTTCCACAACCTCCCACTATGTGCGGGGAGCGCTCTCTTCCCTCAGACGACCTTGAAAGCTCAGTATCGCTAATGGCGGGCATTTGAAATTTCTGAATATTACATATATATATATATATATATATATATATATATATATATATATATATATATATATATATATATATATATATATATATATATATATATATATATATATATATATATATATATATTCAACACCTCACCCCTCCAGGATTCGAACCCACGATCCTGTGACCGGGGAACGTTACCTCTGGGCCACCAGGACACTAAAAGCAGCCCTAGACTCTGTTATATTTCACACAAAGCCTGTTCAACGAGCTTATGGCGCCGTGAACCTCTAATGGGGAGTACCCGTGTGTAGTGATGGGTTGTCAGACCACAGCTTACATCTCAGAAACAGTCAAGACCTGACCCGACATTAGGGGGGTCAAGTGTAAGGGTAACCCTCGCGGCTGCCCAAGGGTTACAAATCAACCAGGCTCCCCTCCACACGTCACACGGCTCCAACAAACATGTAAGAAACCACCTACCGACTCTCTCCCAATATACACAACTACAGTACATCTCAGACAAGGCCCAGACCTAACCTCACATTAGCCAGGTAAAATGTAACCCTCGAGCCCAAGTCAAGGGGCCACAAATCAACCAGAGCCTCTCATGTCACACGGCCCCACCAACGATGTTAACAGCCAAGCATTCTTCTGAAGATTTCTCCAGAATATACAACAACTTATAGTCTCAGAAAAAGTCCAGACCTGACCCTACATTAGCGAGGGCAAATGTAAGGAGACCCTTCGCCGCCCCCCTGATCAGCTCAACCTGACGGCTGGTCTTCCAATATATAGGACGTCCTAGTCCTCCCTCAGGAGAGTGTGTCTTGTAACCAAGAAGGGCCAGCAACTACGTCCCCAGTCCCGCTCGTAGCCCTCCCTCAGGTGGAGCAGCGAGAGGGAGTCAGAGAGACAGAATCAGAGAGAGAGACTCACAGGGATCGGAGGAGGAGGTCCACCACAACCCAGTCCCGCTCACGGGAGGAGAGTCACGCAAGACTTCCCTCCCCGACTTCCCTCCGGTGTCCCAGCTAAGCAGTCGCCCTCCCGACACCAGTGTTCCAGCTAAGCAGTCTCCCTGCAAGGCCTCCCCTAGGTCACGTGAGTTTTTGTCAGAGCTTTCCATGGGATGAGTTACTTACGTGGGAAGTGTATTCATTTCATGTTCGTGTTCGAGAATCAGTGTCTAGTAACGTAATATGATGTCCTAGTAACGTAAATATAATGTCCTAGTAACTTCGATAGAAGGTGTTATTAATGTGTCCATGTCATTGTCGTAATTAATAAACAGTTGTAACGAAGCAAGCGGTGTTTGAGAAGTCGTCCTTAAGAACGTAATAGATGTGTGTTGACGTATGAGATAAGACAAGTGTAAGTCCAGTTCAAATAACTAACACGGCCACGCTACCAAAGTCTTCCTCTCTTTATACTCTCTTACTAAATATTCTATTTGTATATATGTAATCTTCTTCTTGTGAGATTTGTCTCATTATACGTGCCTCTTAGGTGAGCAGAGTAACGTTTTACCAAATGTGGCTTAATTATGCGGTTATTTGGTAAATACCTGTATATATAAGCAAGCGCTTCTAAGATAACCACACACTGCCTGGTATCTACCAAGTGTCAGATAAAGATTATGAGAGCGTGTACGTATCTTCATTGTTTAGCGAAAGAAAACAAGAAATCTTGGTTGAGTAATCAACGTCTCGGAGGGCTGACGAACACTACAGGACCTTGGCCGAAGTGCACTGTGCCAGTACCTTTACCTCTCGTGGACCGACCTGTACCTCTGCAACTCATTATCAGTATATCTGTTTATTACTAGTAAGTATGAAACCTGTGTATTCTCTCTTATTTCATATCTCACCAGCTTTACAAAATACATTTTCTGTTCTTACTTTTATAAGAACATAAGAACATAAGAAAATAAGGAGTCTGCAATAGGCCGGTTGGCCTGTGCATGGCAGCTCCTGTCGAGAGTTACTGCCACTCTCTATCATCCATGAATCTATCTAGCCTCCTTTTGACACTTTCCAGCGTTCCAGCACTTACTACAAAGTTGCTAAGCTTGTTCCACTCGTCCACCACCCTATTTGTAAACCAGTTCCTTCCTATCTCCCTCTTAAACCTAAACTTATCGAACTTAAATCCGTTGTTCCGAGTCCTATCCTGCTCGGATATTATAAGAACTTTATCTATATCACCTTTATTGATTCCTTTCACCCACTTGTACTTCTACCATATCTACCCGCACTCTTTGCCTTTCTAGGGAATGCAAGTTAAGTTTCTTTAACCTATCCTGATATGGAAGGTTTCTAAGTCCCGGAATCATTTTCGCCATTCTTCGCTGCACCGACTCTAGTGAATTGATATCCATTCTATAATAAGGGCACCAGAACTGAACCGCATAATCGAGGTGCGGCCTGACTAGCGCAAGATATAGTTGCAATAAGACCTCTGCACTCTGATTACTTACATTTCTAGATATAAAACCCAATACTCTGTTTGCCTTATTTCGAACATTAACGCACTGTATTCGAGGCCGTAGGTCCTGGGCTTACAAGTACCCCTAGGTCCCTTTCACAAGTCGACTTCTCTAGGTCGATGTTGTTAAGGCTGTACATTGACAGTATTTGTTCTTCCAATATTAAGTACGCTGCACTTGCTGGTGTTGAATTTCATTTGCCATTTTTCAGACCACCCCTGCAGTTTATTTAGATCCTCCTGTAATTCATTTGCATCCTGCCCTGTATTAATCTGGCCCCCTATTTTGGTGTCATCTTCAAACTTGCTTATGTCACTGCTGATCCCAGTATCTAGATCGTTTATGTAGATTATGAACAAGAGTGGGCCTAGTACTGACCCTTGGGGAACCCCACTGGTTACACGACCCCACTCAGATTTAACACCATCTACGCTGACCCTCTGCGTTCTATCGGTGAGCCATGATTTTATCCAATTTAAAACTTTCCCCTCGATACCATGAGCCTTAATTTTTCTCAGAAGCCTCTGATGCGGTACTCTGTCAAATGCTTTGCTAAAGTCTAAGTAAATAACATCGCAATTTTCGTCATTATCTGCTATCTCGAAGACTTTCCTAAAAAATGTCAGCAGATTTGTTAGACAAGATTTTCCCTTTGTAAACCCATGTTGAGAGTCGTAGATTAATTTGCTTTTCTCTAAATGCAATCGGATGTTATATGCTATAATTGATTCAAGAAATTTCCCCACTACTGAAGTCAAACTGATCGGCCGGTAATTTGACGCTGATGCTCTGTCTCCCTTTTTGAATATGAGTACTACATTTGCCTGTTTCCGCAAGTCTGGCACAACCACTATGCCCTTGTCGTAAGATTTACCAATTAGATATAATATTTAATACCTGGTGCATGTCAGTTTTTTCTGTTATGTTTTTGAGATGGTAGCGCATTTGTGACGCTGAATTTATTGAGGAAGAACTGAAACACATTCGTTCCATTGCACAAAACTTGGGTACCCTTCATTGTTTATTGATCATTGTTTTAAAAGGGCTAAAAAATCCTTTTATTCTACTCAAACCAGGCAAATTCCTACACATAAGAATATTTTGACTCTGCCTTATCGCAATTAATTTGTCCCGTTAGTTCAGTCCCTTAAATTATTAAATATTAATGTTGTTTTTAAGTATGACTCAATCATTACCATTATATTAATCAAGAATAGCTCAACTTTGAATGTAAATGGAAGTGTTTATTGCATTCCATGTTGCAACTGTAGTGTAGGTCAGCCTGGGAAAGCATTGCAACTCAGAATCAAACAGCACAAGTACAATATCGGAACAGCATCTCAAAGCAGTGCACTGTTCGTTCATGTTAGGAATAATATATAATCATCCCATGGATTGGGAAAACAGCTTAGAAGTGTACAAATCATCATGTGTTACATTTTTAACCTTGGGCCACTGACACATAAATTTGTGTAACATAATATCAGTTTTGTGCTGACCATCACAGGGAGGTACTTCAGCCTGGGAAGATATTGAAAGCATAATGTATTGTCTAATGGTAGACCCTGCTGCCATATGGCATCACAAAAATTGTGACTAAGTCCCGAGTTGCTGATTTGACTTTCTGCCTCATTTACACACAATTGCAGGGTCTCAATTGTTTCTCTTACTTTGACAATACAACATCCATATATTGTTTCTCAATACTGTTTTTGTTTTTTTGTTTTTTATGGGTCTTTATTATTATTATTATTATTATTATTACAGTGTTGTTATTATTATAATTATCATTATTATTTGCATATTTTAATTTAATTTTGTAATTTTTATTATAAATTTTATTTACAATGAATTATAATAATAATAATAATAATAATAATAATATTATTATTATTGTTATTGTTATTATTTTTATTATTATTATTATTATTATTATTATTATTATTATTATTATTATTATTGTTATTATTATTATTATAATTATTACATTTTCACCCCTCAGCCATGATGTAGGTCAGTGTCCTGTACCCGGGTGGGTTAGTACCCGTAAAAAAAAAATACAAATAAATAAATAAATAAATAAATAAATAAATATATATATATATATATATATATATATATATATATATATATATATATATATATATATATATATATATATATATATATATATATATATATATATATCTGTGGTAAAGCTTTCAACTCAGGTAAGTATTCAAGACTTTAATATCATCAGTTAATGGCTGAGACTCAATTATTAACTAATACCATGACTATTAACTTCTACTTTCATCATTATCATATATTTCCATCATTATTAACGACTCTTTCCATCATTATTAACAACTATTATCATTATTACTAACAACTATTTCTATCATTATTAACAACTATTATCATCATTGCTAACAACTATTTCCATCATTATTAACAACTTATACCATCATTACTAACAACTATTTCCATCATTATTAACAATTACCGTAACTATTAGCTATTACCATTATCATTATATAATATTACCATCATTACTAACCACTATTTCCATTATAATTAACAACTATTAACTTATAACAACTATTACCATCATTATTAACAATTAATTCCATCATTATTAACAACTATTAAGATCATTATTATGAAATATTACATTCATTACTACTAAATATTTCCATCATTATTAACAACTATTAACATCATTATTAACAACTATTACCGTCATTATTAAATAATATTAACAGTTGTAGTAACACCACTATTATTAAGTATTTCTATCAGAGCAAACTATAGAAGACTTAATTTGGTTCACTCTCGCCTTATCGTATATTATAAAACTCTTCACCTTCAAGGATTAGACAACGTATCTAGGTGAACTTTATCTCTTAGCAACACAACTACTACTACTTTGCTGTCACTCGGAACCGAGTATGACGATCATCCAACTATTATATAATGGTATGAGTTATTAAGGATTTCACTTTCGTTGGTGAGCTCTGAGGTGACTCGAAAGGCCGATACAGGAGAGACAGGGCCGTCCACAGATGTTACACGTGTGGTGGGCTACATCTAGTGCGGGAGGGGCGGCGGCAGCGTCCTTCTGGCGCTGGCGCTTGTCTGCCTCGGTATGCAGTCGGGCTAACTCGAAAATATTGATATCTTCTCGCGTGGTGCTCCTGCAGGCGTTACGGTGTGTAGTGATCGTTTCCCAGATGAGGGGGTTGATTTGGCATTTTTTCAGGTTTGTCTAAAGATTATCCTTATACCTTTTTCGTTGCCCACCAGCGTTATGCTTACAATTAGTTAGGTGACTGAAAAGAACTGCCTTGGCAGTCTACTGCCGTGCATGCAGGTACATGGGCAGTCCAATGTAGTTGTTTATGGATAATGGTAGCCTCGATGTTTCTACAGTTCGTGTCAGTGAGAATACTGGCGATTGTTTTCTTGTAGACTATGTTGGTGAAAGTTTTCAAGTGCCTTCAGGTGCTTCCTGTATGTGACCCATGTCTCTCTGCCATATAGCAGGGTGGGGAGGACCACTGCTCGGTATATGTGAACTGGCCCTTTAACCGTTGATTCTTGCTGGGTTAATGGGGTTGGAACATGTAAAGGTATATAGGGTTTTAGTAGCAAAACCCAACTCTCCTTTCTGTATTTATTAAGATAATATATTATATACAGTTCCAAGTGTATATCACCGTAACTTAAACACTGTAGCTATGAGTGTTAAATGAGGATGGAGGCTATATTAAACAGCTCTTCTCAAATACTTCCTGTTGGTGTGAGGGGTTGAGCGAGAGTGCTTATAATACCTGTCGAGGGAGAACGGTAATATACGTCCTCCCTCGAGAGAAGACGGAACCATTCACGATGGCTCTCAATAACGTCTTCCTCTAGTCAAGGATATCAAACTACTTCTGCAAGAGGTGGCCAAAGAGCCGGCTACTTAATGCCTTAGCTCAGCACTAAGTGACGCGACTTCCCGTGAGCACACCTTGTCACGTGCTCTGAACATGCTACCTCATAACTAGTGGAAAGTTACAGAGGGTGGTAGAGTATAGAAATCAAACGTAATTAACCCATTTATATAAATACTTCTGCCTATAAGACAGGGGCTATTACATACGTGCATCTTTGTAGATAATTTCAGCTCCCTACAGCTGAAGACATAGGTATGGAATCTACCAAGGGCTTGAGATGCACACGTGATCCGATGTTGAATCTCTTCATTGATGTCCACGGTGGTGGACAGGTGGAAGCCGAGATACTGAAAGTGTGTAACATTAGAGAGGGTAGTACTGTTAGGCTGGATGGATGGTGGAGGTGTGGCTGAACCAGGGGCAGGCTGAAGAGAATCTGAGTCTTACATACATTCACCTCGAAGGCGAAGTGTGCCTTCGCATCTGCATAGGTGTTTAGGATCTTCTGTATGTTGCTTTCAGTGTGAGCGACGAGGGTGAGGTCGTCTGCATACTGAAGTTCGGTAATGGAAGCTGAAGACACCTTTGTTCTTGCCTGGATTCGTCTTATGTTGAAAAGTCCCTTCAACCAGTACTGGATGTCCACTCCGTTGGCTAAATTGGCACTGACACGAGTAAGAAAGGCAGCCAAGAAAATGGAAAAGAGAGTTTATGCCAGTACACAACCTTGTTTTAACCCCGTTGGGATTGGAAAGAACACCACACTGGGTGCCATTGTACAGGACACTGCCGTTCACGCCATCGTGGAGTTGCCTCACAATGGTGATGAATTTTGGTGGGCAGTCAAAACGGCTGAGGGTCCTCCAAAGGGCTTCTCTGCTGACTGAGTCGAAGGCCATGTATAGGTCACGAAGCTGTTCTCTGCACTTTTCCTGTATCTGGCGGGCAGCAAAGATCATGTCAGTGGTGCCATGTGATGGTCTAAAGCAGTGGTTCTTAACCTTTTTACTACCACGCCCCCTCTAGGAATTGGTCCTTCCCTCCACGCCCCCCTTGCATCTATGAACAAAACATAAGGCACGTGTAAGGTAAGATAAACATCACCACGTGCTCATGAACACCACAACATCATGATAATCACAACCACATGATCAATAACAAGCATATGATCGTAAAGTTCGTAAACACTACAAGTGACTACAATCACACATGATCATAAACACTACCGTATCATTAACAAACATCACATGATCATAAACACCACATGATTATTAACAAACATCAATGATCACAACATGATCATAAGCACCACTACATGATCATAAACACCACCACATAATTATTAAGTAAATATTAACAAACACCACAACATTATAGTAAACACATCATGATCATAAACACATGATTATTAAGAAACAAATCAATATCATCATAAATACAACTTTACCATAACCACCTGTTACCACCACATGATTTTAAGCACCACCAACTTCTGATAAAATACAAACGGAATTCAAAACTTGCGAATAACAAACAGAGCAACACATGCGTGTTCACAATTCACCAATAAACTTATGGCTGCTTACTATTTTTAGGTAAATATAACAACTGGGATAAAACATACCTCAACAGCCTTAACTGAATAAATGTGAGAGAAGAGGAATTATTGCCACGGACGTGTGCAGAAGACTGGGAGAGAACGGGGCTCACCAGTCACCAACGAGCAGTATACAGGTCCAGGATGAGTTAACCCCCCCCCCCCCCATGGGTTTCGAGGGATAGGGAGGGGGATCAATAAGTACAGAAAATGGTAAGCCCTAAGTAAAAAAAGTAGCCTATAGAAAACTAAAGTTATAAGGCGATACTTTTGCATTTTTTCATAAACTTCTCAATATTAGCCCACGCTCTTGTTAAGAGAATAAACACTATAATTATAATTAGAGAAATTCCTACCTTTTCCCTAGGGCTTGCGCTCCCCCTGGAAGTTACTGACGCCCCCCAGGTTAAGAACCACTGGTCTAAAGCCACATTTAGATTCTGGAAAGAAGGTTTCCGCCTCAGGAAGAAGTCTGTTTAGGAGGACTCAGGTGATAATCTTGCCAGTTATGGACAGCAGCTAGATCCTGCGGTAGTTGGCACAGTCTGACCGGTCTCCCTTGTTATTGTAAATATTGACAATGGAAGCGTCTTTAAGAGCTTAGTGATTTTCTCTTTTTCCCGTGTATTCTCCAGAAGAGAGTGGAGACGGCTGGTAAGCAGAGGTCCTCCTGCTTTATACACCTCGGCTGGGATTCCAACATGCCCTGAGGCTTTGTTATTTTTCATCTGGTTGATGGCAGTAGCGATCTCATTCAAGGATGGAGAATAGTTGAGATGGGTCAGCTCTGGGTGATGAGGGACCTGCTGGGTAGTCAGGATATCCACATCGTTGTTTCGGTTGAGGAGCGAATGGTAGTGCTCTTTCCAGCCCACTTCCCCAACGAGGCCACCTCTGGAAAGATCATCGCCCGTCTGCGGGGTTACTTCACTAGGTGGGGGGCACCTGAGCAAATCTCCACGGATGGAGGCACCAACCTTGCTAGCGGTGAGATGATGGATTTCCTCAAGTCATGGGGGGTCGAGGTGCGGCTCTCGTTGGCCCACTTCCCCCAGTCCAATGGCAGGGCAGAGGCTGGGGTCAAGGCCGCCAAGAGGCTCCTCAGGGATAACACTGGGCCCGGGGGTAGCCTGGACTGCTATAGGACATCCCAGGCCCTCCTCGAGTACCTGAACACGCCTCTGCGGGGGTGAACAAGTCGCCCGCCCAACTTGCCACCGGCCACCAGCTCTGTGACGGCGTTCCTGTGGCCAGACAGCACTATAAGGTGGACCAGCACTGACGGCGGGCACTTCGTATTAGGGAGGTGTGCTTGGCCGAAACCCAGGATGGGATCCTTCTGTCGCGGGGGGAGGTGTTCCACCAGCTGGCTTCCCTAGCTGTGGGCGTGCAGGTGTGTGTGCAGGACGCTGTTACCAAGCTCTGGGATAGGACGAGCATAGTGGTGGAAGCCCGCCCTCACAGGCAGTATGCCATCAGGTTGACTGGCAGTGGCAGGGTGTCCATCCGCAAAAGACGCCACCTGCGATGCGGCGCCACCCCTGTGCCTACCACTCCTGTGGTGCATCACCTATGCCTCCTGGCCCCTCTTCTGCTGTGCCCTCTGAACTCGCGCCCTTTCTCGCACCCCCCCCTCCTGCCCCTCCCCAGTCGGGCGTGGCCAGGCCTGGGAGAGGCTGCAGGCCCTTGGGTTGGTTGGCTGACTACGTGGTGTAGTGTATGTGGTGTAAAATTAGCTTAGAGTTTTTTGTGTGTGTGTGTCTTTGTTTGACTGGTTTTTTCTTGCATTATTGTTTTTTATGACTGCATTGTTTCCCTTTCGTTAGTTCAAATGTGCATTGTTATTTCCTTTTAACTTGGGGGTAGATGTGAGATTGTGAGATGGAGTACCATCTAACGATATGTTTTCCCATGTGTGGAGGCGGGAGTTGGTCTGTGGCAGCGCCGGGTTGCCAGTCACTGTCTGACGCTACAAGAGTAAAATCTGCAAAGAACCTGGTCTATTATTCAAATTTCTCACAGAAAGTTTGTCAGTGATTTGTATCAAACAGAACTGTAAACGAGAGCGGAAGAACGAGAAGCAGAGAAGGAAAAGAGAGAATCAGAGGACAAACGACTACAACTTCAACGAGAAGCAGAGAAGGAGAAGAAGCAAGTAGGAGACAGACGACTACAAATACAGCGGGAAGCAGAGGAAGAGAGGTTCAAACTACAATGAGAGATTCAGAAAACAAAACTAGGTGCAGGTCAGTCTCCTGGCAGCTCATCAAACAACCGATATATGATGAAGACATCGACGATGTGGACGCCTACTTGGATCGCTTTGAAAGGTATGCAACAACAAGTAAGTGGCTGCATGATGAATGACCAACGAATTTAAGTCCTCTGTTAACAGGAAAAGCTCTTCAAGCTATGAAGCTGTAAAGGCTGCCATACTGAGACGATATATGTTAACTGATGAGGGATACAGATAAAAATTTAGGCATAACTGCCCAGAGAAAGGTGAAACTGTTGCCCAGTTTTCTTCCCCATGTGTTTGTACTTTAACAGGTAGATCGACCTTTCTGGCATAGAACAGAATTATGAATCACTAAAGGACTTAATGTTACGGGAACAGTTCCTGAAGAAAAGCAGGTCTGAATTAAGACGTTTCTAAAAGAGCGAACACCTAAGACGTTAAATGGCTTGGTGAGTTTAACAGAAAAATACCTTGCAGCACACGGTGGTCCAATGTGGAATCCGGTAAAGTTTCCGAAAAATAGGTAAAACAAGCCATACGAAAATATTCAAAAGTCAAATTTAATAGCAAAGAGTTGTTGGTCTCGTGAACAAAATCGTACAACGAGGTTTTGTTTCCTGTGCAACCTAAAGCAGAGGGCAGAAAGCTCATGAGATGACCCCACGTGTAAAGAACATCAAATAAGACAAGACTGGTGCATGCGTAGATCAACCTACCTCCACAGTAACCCTACCCACAGGCGAGGAAATTCCCATGATCATAAGTTCAGGCTCGATTAATGATGATAATAATAATAATAATAATAATAATAATAATAATAATAATAATAATAATAATAATAATAATAATAAACGGTTTATTAATAGAGTTGCAGCCGGTGGCTGAAAATAAACAAACTTACATTTGATCTAGACATAATGAAATGCGTTGAATACAATTACAGGGCTGTACAGTACATAAATCAGGGGCTATTTATTATTTTAACAATAAATGGGATGGTGCTATTCTTATATCTATCAGATTGGGCTCTTATGGGCTGAATTTTGTTGTAGTGGCGGACTGGGCGAGGTGGGCGGGGGACTGCTGGTGGCAGGAGGTGGCGATGACGAGGATGGTGCAGTATTCCACTGCCAAACCTTGCTAGTGCTTGGTGGTGGAGGTCACTGAGGGATGGCATTTCCAGGGTGGAGAGAGCGTTGTTGTAGCCGGAGTAGTCTGCGCCGAGCATGATTCTGCAGGCCCTTTTCTGTACCTTCTCTAGCTGGCGTTGTTGGGTAGAGTTGAGAGAAGACGACCAGGCTGGTGATGCATACGTTAGTTTGGGGAGAATAAAGGCATTGTAGATAGTCCTCAGCTCTGGCGTGGGTGCCCCAAGTGACCTAAGTCGTCGTAGCATGTAGAGTCGGTACGAGGCTGCCTTGGTTGTAACACCCAGGAGTTTGGCAGACTGCACTAACTGGAGAGGAAGGGCACCCACTGTGACTGCTGGGAATTGCACTGGAGTGGTGGCGGTATTGATGTGCATGACTACGGTTTTGGTGTGGGTGAGGATTTGAAGACTACCTACGGTTATATTAGGGAACAACAAGTGAGTGTTAAGAGATACTGGTTGTACGGGAGTAGTGGTCAAGGAGAAGTTCGTTCAACCTGAGCAGAAAACTGATGGTATCAAGAAGTGCCTGTTGATTGTCCAGTCGCCAGAATCATAGTGAATACACCTTAAAATAGTGGTGAGGTGGAGGCAATGTGTAGGAGGGATGCCAGTTGTGACCTCATCATATGGAAGATCCAGGGTGTGACACAGCCAGATCTAGAATCAGACTCCACTCGGGCAGATGGGGGTAGTGTTGCCCGAGACACCCTGTAATGCTGATCACTACATCTCGAAAGAAACTTCTGACAACATGGAAGAATCTTCACTTGAGAAACTTCACAACACCTTTTCTACTTCCTGTGAAGATCTATTCCTCGACATGATGGTAGCTGGTGCTGACTTTGGAGGAGCAGTAGTGACATGGGCACAAGGGCGGAAGTGGAAACAACCAGTGCGCTCCCTTAAAGTTCCACTAGAGGGAGAGGACCTGAAGGTATCATTACCACTGAGTAACAGGAGTCGGACGAAAGTTTACAAGAATTGTTACGACACCAACACCATTCTCAGGACTGTAATTTACACCCTGTTAAAAAGGGGAACTTTGGTATAGGATACATAACAAACACGGTAGTTAGGTAAAGCAGTAGTTGGTGCCTTTTCGGCGTAGAAATAAAATTCTCACGCTAGCTCATGAATGTCTAATGGGAGGTCTCATGGGGAGTAGGAAAACTGAGGACAGGATATTGTCTAGTTTCTACTAGCCAGGGGTAGTAGCCGATGTCAAGAAATAGTGTAAAACTTGTGATGTTTGTCAATGGACTATACCCATTACCGAAGGGCAAGGTCAGTAAAGTCCTATTAGTATCCATGCCACTCCATTTCAAACTGTTCCTATTGATATAGTAGGTCCCTTTCATACAGTATCCTCACAAGGCAATCGTTACGTTCTAACTCTTGTAGATTACTCCACAAGATGGCCTGAGGCAGAACCTTTGCCAGACGTCACAACGGAGAGAGTAGCCGATGCACTAATGGGGATATTTTCGAGATTAGGATTCCCACAGGAGATGATCTTAAGTGACAGAGGTGTGTCGCTTAATAAGTGTCAAGCAAGATTTTACCACTCCTTATCACCCTATTGCTAACGGCCTCAACGAGAGATTCAATCTTATCCTAAAGTCTATATTGACTAAGAATATGTGTCAAGAACGACCTACTGACTGGGATTGTTACTTACCTGATGTGTTGTTTAGCTTATAGGGCGGTTCCTCAGGCTAGCACAGGCTTCCTATCTTTCGAACTGTTGTATGGATGTACTGTAAATGGTCTTCTTAGTATACTGAGAAGTTGTGGATAGGTAAGGAACAAAATCAAGAAAGACAAAACACTTATACCTATGTGATGGAAATCAGGAACAGACTTGAGGAAATTTGTCACCTTGCACATGAAAATTTGAATAACTTTAGTAAAATTCAAAAGCACTATTATGACAAGAAAGCCAGACAACGTACACTTGAAACAGAGGATAAAGTACTAATACTGTTACCAACTGATACCAACAAACTTTTGTTAAGTTGGAAGGGTATCCGATTACTATGTATGTACAACTTAGTGTGTATGAATTCTGCAAATATAATAGCACGTTAACAGTTTTTTCTTTGATTTAAAATTTTACGATTTACATATATACATAAATATTACATATTAACATATTTAACATATTTTTCTGTAAGATATTTGGATGACTTTTCTTATAAAATACACTTGATCATCCTTTTATTATAATATACTCTGCCTTTAATAAAGGATATAGTCTCCTTAACATTATAATTTTCCTTCCTACTTAACCACAAACAGTAAATATAATCTGACATTAGCATGACCACTGTATTCTTATCCTTATTATTGCTACAGTTAATATTAAACATTAAGAAATGCAGAAATAATTTGCTATTGACATTGCAGACTGTATTCAGGAAATTTTTAAAACATTTAATTATCTCTTTGTCATGGAAACAAAAGTAAACTACATGTAATGGATATTCTACTTCACCACATCTTACACAACTATCATCTTGTTTTATGTTTAACATTTTTAGTCTCTGTTTTGTTGGTAGAGTTTCGTGAATATACCTATATATGAAGCCTCTCTGGTGAGGATCCATATATTTACATGTAATATATTCCCAAATAAACGGCCATTTTCTCAGCGGATACTTTTCTTCAACTGCTGGTTTAGTCCAAGTCATTAACATATTGTATACATCTTTACTCCTGACATTGGGAAAGTTATGATGCCTTGCTATCCTTCTTAGGGTATTGATTGCATTACTATAATAAGGCGGAGATAAGTAGAAAACATTATCTGACGGTTTCATTTCTAATAGATAACTGGTCCTTGTACTTGTATAATATGGAGTTAAAGATTTCCTCTTTTCATGGTTTGAAGCAATTTTTATGTAAGTTGTACATAATATAGCAGCTGCCTTACAAAACACATTAACTACTCCAATACCTCCTTGTTTGACAGGTAAATACAGAGTTTGTCTTTTAATTGGCTGGTACATACCACTCTATATGTATTTAAAAATACACGATTCAATTTTCTGTGAGTACATTTTATTTAATGGGACTGTATGGGATAGGTACCATACCTTGAACAAAACTTTTGAGTTAAAAATAAACAATTATTGCTTTTTGGTACAAGGATAATTTTCTGTTTGATAAACAATTAATAGTAATGCTGATATTTTCCAAGATTTTGTTCTAATTCATATTAACAGTTTGTTCATAATTGACATAATGTAGTTCCTAAAATTCTGGAATATTCTACTGATCTCATCCACAACACAGGCCATAAATCTCTCTTCTTTCACTCACCCAAGCCCATAATACTTGTTTTATCTTTGTTTAATTTAGCACCTGTTGCTTCCTCAAACCTTTCTATTTCTCTGCAAACCTCAATTATGGACTGGTGTGTGGCAACAAAGACTGTAGAATCATCAGCATATCCCTGTATGGGAATTTTATGTTGTTTGGTAGCTGTGGGGGAATGATTCTGGCATTGCTGTTTACTGATAAATAAAAAGGTTCTTGGAAAAATATATAGAGAATCATAGAAAGAGGACATCCTTCTCTTAATGATCTTTCAACCCTGAATGACTTACTTTGTATGCCATTAACCAAAACCGTTCTCTCACAATTTCCATACAACATTTTAATCCAGTCTTCATAAACATTTTTAATGCCTAATTTTTCCATTACCCTAAATACAAATTTAATATCAACTCTGTCAAATGCTTTTGACCAATTTAAGTTTATCATGGGACATTTTTGGTTCTCACTACTGACAAATTGCACCACATCCCTAATCATGACATTACCATCTACAGTATTATTGACCTTCCTTTAATACAACAGTGTTGGTCTTTTGACAATACTAAATTAAAAAAAAAGGTTTAATTCTTCTTGCCAATATTTTTGCAACTATTTTATAATCTACATTTAGGAGGGTTATTGGTCTCCAGTTTTCAATTAAATTCAGATTCCCCATTTTAGGCACTAGCTTTATTATTCCTGTATATTGTGAAACACTTAATACTTTATTGTTAAAGATAAACTGAATAACCTCAATGATCTCTACCCTGATAAATTTTCACATATGTTTATAAAACTCTGCAGGTAGACCGTCACTACCTGGGGATCTACCAAGGTTGAGATTATTAATTGCTTCCCATATTTCCTTCTCGTTTACTGGTTTTATTAAAGATTCATTTTCCGATTCCTTTAGTCTTGGTTTGCAATTCTCTATAAAGTTCTCACAGTATTCATCATTAGTTTCAACTCTTTTATATAGATTCCCCCCAAATTCTTTAAATTACATATATTATTCCTTCCATATTCTCTATTTCTTCACTATTTTCTCTCTTAACCTTAGTAATTAATTCCTTGTTTCCTTTATTTTTTTCTTTACAGATCAAATGGCGAGAAAACTTTTCTCCTTCTATTCTGTCTTTTATTCTGGATCTCATTTTAACACTTTCACAAATTTTGTTCCTTACTTCATTTATTCTGATTTTCAGTGCCTTTATTTCTTCATAATTCACATCAAGGTATCTATCTTTTTCATAAAGTTCTCTTAACCTACTTTGAAATAAATTAATTAGCCCATACTTTTCTTGTGACGTTCGTTTACATATTTTTATAAACAAGTTCTTGCATTCTAGTTTAGCACATTGTTCCCACCACTGTAAAATATTCTGGTATGTGCTTATTTTCTCCTTAACATATTTCCAAAACACTCCAAAGCTTTCCTGTGCCTCATCAGAGCTTAAAAGACTACAACTCAGTTTCCAGATACCTTTACCTACTTTTACATTTTTGTTAATGTTTACTTTTGACAGAACCATTGAATGGTCAGAAAAACTGTTTGAAACAGTATCACAATTTACTATTTTGTTCTCAAGCCCCTTAACATAAAGCCTATCAATTCTTGACCCATATTTGTCCCTAACATATGTAAACTCAGGTTGATAATTATGTATAATGGCAACAACCTTAAGTTTTATATTCTTTATAAGGGTTGTTAAAGTTTTGGACACCAAACCTTTGTTGTCATGAGTGCTATAACCTCTCTTGCTGGTAACACAGTTTAAATCTCCCCCAATCATTATATTTTCAAATTTATTTCTGGTATAATATAATAAATCATCAGAAAACAATTCTCCTCCTTCCCTTTTCCTTGTATTTTCAGATGGGGCATAAATGTTAATAATAGGAATTACATGGTCCAGCACGGAAACTCTGACACATAAAATTTGGCCATTCTCATCCATCTCATAGTTTAGTATTTTGAAAGTGGAATTTTTTCTTACTAGTAGTGCAGTTCCTCCTTTTAACAAATGTGTACTGTGTATAATAATTTCGAAATAATTATTTAGGTAATATAATTTCCCTGGATCCTTAACATTATGTTCCTGTATCATAAGGATGTCAATATTATAATACTTAGCAACAGATAATAATAGCATTTGCTTACCTAAACTATTTAGACCATTCGCATTTAATGTTGCAAACATTATATACATAATAATTATTGTTATAATAGTGTAAAAAAAAATAAAAAAACATTTATTTACTTTTTGCTCTTGACGTCTATTTTCCCTTCTTTATCTGTACCATTATTCCCTTTAATCACCTCTTTTTTGGCTATTTCTTTTCCATCCCTCTTACTCAACATCACCATACTACCACTAACTGCTCGTACTGACCAGCTTTGTACATGTTCAACCTTTTCCCACCATGAATCAGCTTTTCTAATTGGATCCATTTTCTTCCCATCATCTTTCTTTCCTTTCCCACATTCTAACCCATTTTCTGTCTGGCTATTCACTTGACCACTGAAATCACTTGGGTTTTCATTGTTTTTATTTTGCTTCGTACGAACCTTTTTCCAGAAGTTTTTGAAATATCACCATTCGTTCCTCCATCTGTTTTCACTTATACCTGATTTTCATCATCACTGCCATTAATTTCTAATCAAATTTTCTCTGGTTTGTTCTGATCTTTCTTGTTTGCATCATTCTTGTTTCTGCTTGGTGACATAATACAGGTAATCTCTACAATTTCCCCTACTCTATCCATGTTTTCATCTGTTGCCACTTCATACTCTGTCCCTGTCATATTTGTTGCTTCCATGTCACCTGCTTTATCATTTTCCATATTTTCATAAGATATTTTACCTTTAGTTTGATCCACATTATTCCTCTCTGTATGTATCTCGTATCTCGGCCTCACATGTAGTGAAGTTTTCCTGTACTGCATTTTCTGAACAATCTGGGTGTGTGGCACCTTCTGGATCTACAGCATCCTGGGTTATAGTCTGAACAGGCACTTCTTCCTTTTCTACCCCATGCTGGGCTGTTGCTGGAACCTGACTTACTGTAACACTTTCTTTTCCTTCCTTAACACCTGCCCTTGAGCTGGAGCTGTGGATCTCACCAGAAAGTTGTATCGCAGGGAAGTCTTCCTCATTAAAAATGTTCACCTTATCTACCTCCTCGGTATGACAATCAATTGCCAAATGACCTTCATGCCCGCATTTATAACAAGTTTTCCTCTGTCCAGCATAAAGGAACGTTAAACTATGGCCACCTACTGTTACTGATGATGGAATGTTGTTCTTTAAATTTAGCTTGAAGGTTCTTGTCTCATTCAACAGTCCGGCCGCTGGTCCTTTTGTGTACTTGTTCAGCCTCTCTCCTTCCACTTTACCATATTTACCTATGATGTTCATTATAATTTCATTTTCCATTTCAAAGGGAGCATCTTTAACTGATTCATGAGTTAAAGTTTTACTAAAATTCATCACTTTAAGAGTCTCATCACTGTTAGGAATTCTTATAGTTTTGTCTTCATATTCCTCACAAAATTTGTCAAAAACAATGTTTTCCCAAAATTTCACCACTGCCTTATGTTTCTTAACCCTTCGGCCCTGGGTGACGTTTCAGAACGTCCGCCTATTCTCGCCACTGTTTAAATGCCCAGCATGGGTTATCAAGTTCTTGTGTGACTATTTTCCTCTCATACCACTCGGTCGGCCACAGGGAAGCTTCTTGAACAAAATTACCTACTTTTGTTTGTTTCATTTTCATTGTTTGTCCATTTTATCATGTTGTATCAAAGTAATATTGCTAAAAGTAGTGTACTTGTATTGTAGTATTACTGTTAAACAATGCTACGATTATGTGGGGTATGCTATAACGAACGGATCCTACTACGAAATATTCCTAAAACGAACGGTTTTACCTATAAAATTGAGAATGCTATAACGAACGAAACTCCTACAGCGAATATTATTTAATTTTTTTTTTTTTTTTTTACTAATTTATTGTTTTTTATGATTAAGTATGAATGATATTCTTTATTTCAGGGGTTTAGATGCATATTTATGCACTTTTTTACAATTTTTACAATTTTATATTATATTTTTCAGTGTTAAGTGGTTGTATTTGGGGGCCTGGAACGGATTAATCCTATAACGAACGAATGCTATAACGAACAAGGTTCTAGAACCAATTAGATTTGTTATGCATTACTTGCACTACCAAACACAAAGACAGCCAGACAGACTGGCGACCGACTGGTGAGTGTTTCCAAGCACTTTTTTACGATAAATTATGCAAATAAAATATTCTAATTGAATTATTTATAGCAAATAAGTATTAAGATCGGTAAATATATACATTATTGGCCACCTCGGACACAAAGGCGAGCTTAAAATAGCTGCTAAGTGAGTAGGGACCACGAGCGTCAGCTGTCAAACCAACACTGTCTCCTTATCTCCCCCCTCCTCCCTCTCTCTGGCGATCACAAAAAGTTTCTAGAGGGTCAATATATACAGTAGTTCTTCTTGCTTAATTTTTATTGTTTTATCATTTTAAAAGGTTAAAAGTTATATTTGGAAAAACTGATTTTTCTCGATTTACCCCCGGGTAGGGGATACTGCCACCAGCACCCTAACCCGAGGCTTAAGGGTAGTTGAAAGCCAACTTTTTGTTCCTGTTTTATTTTCAATATGTCAAATAATGCCTTACATACATTTTCATATTCAGGCTTACATGAAGACAACAGTCTGATAGAGTTTTTTCAGACCACCCCTGCAGTTTATTTAGATCCTCCTGTAATGCATTTGCATCCTGCCCTGAATTAATTTGCCGCCCTATTTTGGTGTCATCCGAAAGAACATAAGAAAATAAGGAGTCTGCAATAGGCCGGTTGGCCTGCGCATGGCAGCTCCTATCGAGAGTTACTACCACTCTCTATCATCCATGAATCTATCTAGCCTCCTTTTGAAACTTTCCAGAGTTCCCGCACTTACTACAAAGTTGCTAAGCTTGTTCCACTCGTCCACCACCCTATTTGTGAACCAGTTTCTTCCTATCTCCTCCTAAACCTAAACTTATCCAACTTGAATCCGTTGCTCCGAGTCCTATCCTGCTCGGATATTATAAGAACTTTATCTATATCCCCTTTATTGATTCCTTTCACCCACTTAAATACTTCTATCATATCTCCCCGCACTCTTCGTCTTTCTAGGGAATGCAAGTTAAGTTTCTTTAACCTATCCTGATATGGAAGGTTTCTAAGTCCCGGAATCATTTTTGTCATTCTTCGCTGCACCGACTCTAGTGAATTTATATCCATTCTATAATAGGGGCACCAGAACTGAACCGCATAATCGAGGTGCGGCCTGACTAGCGCAAGATATAGTTGCAATAAGACCTCTGCACTCTTGTTACTTACACTTCTAGATATAAAACCCAATACTCTGTTTGCCTTATTTCGAACATTAACGCACTGTTTTCTAGGCCGTAGGTCCGGGCTTACAAGTACCCCTAGGTCTCTTTCACAAGTCGACTTCTCTAGGTTGATGTTGTTAAGGCTGTATACATTATAAGTATTTGTTCTTCCAATATTAAGTACGCTGCACTTGCTGGTGTTGAATTTCATTTGCCATTTTTCAGACCACCCCTGCAGTTTATTTAGATCCTCCTGTAATGCATTTGCATCCTGCCCTGAATTAATTTGCCGCCCTATTTTGGTGTCATCCGCAAACTTGCTTATGTCACTGCTGATCCCAGTATCTAAATCGTTTATGTAGATTATGAACAAGAGTGGGCCTAGTACTGACCCCTGGGGAACCCCACTGGTTACACGGCCCCACTCAGATTTAACACCATCTACGCTCACCCTCTGCGTTCTATCGGTGAGCCATGATTTTATCCAATTTAAAACTTTCCCCTCGATACCATGAGCCTTAATTTTTCTCAGAAGCCTCTGATGCGGTACTCTGTCAAATGCTTTGCTAAAGTCTAAGTAAATATCATCGTAATTTTCGTCATTATCTACTACCTCGAAGACTTTCCTAAAAAACGTTAGCAGATTTGTTAGACAAGATTTTCCCTTTGTAAACCCATGTTGAGAGTCGTAGATTAATTTGCTTTTCTCTAGATGCGATCGGATGCTATCTGCTATAACTGATTCAAGAAATTTCCCCACTACTGACGTCAAACTGATCGGCCGGTAATTTGACGCTGATGCTCTGTCTCCCTTTTTGAATATGGGTACTACATTTGCCTGTTTCCACAACTCTGGCACAACTCCAGTGTCTAATGATTTTGTAAATAAGTTTACGAGGGGTCCGCTAATCTGTTCCCTACACTCTTTTAAGACTCGAGGAAAAATTTCATCCGGCCCTGGGGATTTTGTATTCTTTAGTTTATTTATCTTCTTAAGAACATCCTCTTTTCTGATAGTGATATTCTTTAATTTCTCTTCTTCCTTTCCCTTAAATATCAGTTCCACCTCCGGAATTTCATCGCAAATTTCTTCTGTGAAAACTGATAAGAAGTAGCTGTTCAATGCTTTGCTTATTTCTTCACTGCCATTTATAAATTCTCCCCTCCCTGACTTTAAAGGCCCAACTTTGTCCTTGACCTTTGTCCTATATACCTGGAAAAATCCCTTGGGATTCGCCTTGGATTCTCTTGCTATTTTGATTTCATAGTCTCTCTTTGTTTTCCTTACATTTTTCTTAACATTCCTAGATAGTCTTAACATTCCTAGATAGAGACTCAGTCAGGGCTTCTCGTCTCAGATGAATCATGCTACCCAGTCAGGCATAACAACTGTTCATATGTAGTCCAAGTAAATCTTTCATTATGTTTCCCCAACTTTATAAAATATCATCAGACAAAACTGTGAGGATAGTTTGGTGGCTCACTGTACACGGCGAGGCTTTAGGGATCAAGAATACGTACAGTGCTCCAGGTCGCTCTGTCCTCCTCTCGGGTGTTTGTGATTATCTATAAGACCACTGGAGAGTAAGTCTCTAGCGACACTCTAAAGTCATCCTTAAATGATCATGAAGAGTCACCACTACACTACCTCACATACACACACACACACACACACACACACACACACACACACACACACACACACACATTACTTTAATGAAATTTCTAATTGAATTGCAAAATTAAGTAATTCTCTCCGCTAGGCAGGTTA
>NW_024734940.1:7534556-7587800 GCF_018991925.1 Homarus americanus | reverse complement strand
GCTACATGACCTATCCCAGCCCCAGGAAAACACACCCGAGTCCTACGTTTCCTATCTCTCGCACAAAAAGCCCTATCTACAAACCTCATCTGGCTGTCCCCAACTACCACGACCTTACCTGTGGGCAGGGTTTGTACAACTGCCCTTTCCTCTCCTTGATCCATACCGTCCTGCCTCTTCTCTTCCTTGCCAGCTTCCTGCAGCACCTGGTAAGGGTTACTACACTCCACACCCTGGTCAGCTTTCCTGAGCCTGACTCTAGTCCCCTTGGAGACAACCACTCTCCACGCCTGCTCCTCCTTCGCAGGTGTCCTGCTAGGCAGGACACCTACCTGAAGGAGTTCCGTCCTGAGGGCTTCATTTTCCCCCTTTAGAGTGTCAACCTCACTCCTCAACTGCCCCAGCTGCCTTAACAGAGTGGCAAGGAGGTCGTCTCTCCCCACACTCTCCTCCTCTTCCCCCAAGACACAACGATCCAAGGCGCCCATTTTCCTTGGTCTCTAACGGGAGCTTTTGCTGGCACGACCTTCTCCAAGCTGGGTCAGATAGCAACTGACACACACACACACACAATCCTCGACACCGGCTCCTACTACCACCTGAGATCCCTAGTCCGAGAATTGCTGTTCGACACCACAACCGCATCCAGCCCATATGTGCACGAACTGATCGCTATAAGAACAGCCCAGTCCCAACCATTGTAAAAATTATCAATAACTTGTAATAAACCAGTGTATTCACTCCCAGTAAACACTACTCCTTGCACTGTCACTATGTTGAAATGAACTGTAGTTTGAACTTTTCCCCATCTAGTTATTATATGTCTTATTTGTGTCACTTATGTTACTTGTATATTATTTGTAATTCGAAACCCATTCCCCAAATATGTAACTGTATATTTTCAGCCTTCTGGCTGCCAAGCTCTTTCAATAAACCGTTAATTATTATTATTATTATTATTACATGAGATGAGGTTAGCCCTCATCCAACGCTGAAATTCACTCTCTCTCTCTCTAAGGTGGTACGATGGCTGCAGCTTTCTTGAGGTGGGGCAAGGTGTTACCCCTCACCAACACCGCTTTTAGAGGTGTGGGTGGCGGTGGCAGAAGTTTGGGTGTGAGCGGTGAGAGGACTACCAGCAGAGGGGCAATAGGAGTGCCTCATCAGAATACCGTTAGGGTAAGTTTCATCAGCAGCTTAAAGATGTTGAGTTTATTTTGGGTATGAATGTTGTCCCTTTTTTATAATTAATTTATTTATTCAACCATGTGAAGATTAGCACTATAGGTTATTCACCAGAAGATGCTTACCTAGCCAAACGTAATCTAACCTAACCTAATTCCATATAACCTAACCTAACTTAATATAACATAACCTAGCTTTAACCTAACACCCTAACCTTAAGAAACCTAATTAAATGTAACCTGAGTTAACATAACCTATACTAACCAAAGGCTAACTTAACGTTAGTTTATTTAACCACCAGGTGAATTAATCTGTGTAATGGGGGATTAATCTTCTCGGGGTGCCATTTCTATGTCACCGATAAATTGATAGATACTTTCTTCATCTTCTTTTCATCTCATTGGATGAATAATCTGTAAGATCAGAATAGTGGATTATTTCCATCGTGGCGGCGGCTACGTTATCGTGCGCTTAAAGCAGGCAAAATGACCTAACCTAACCTAACCGCACCTAACCTAACCTAACCTAACCTAACCTAACCAGGATCAGGCGTCTTCGTCGTCGTCGGTCGAGTCACTGCCAGGGGAGGCGGACGTGGTTGTGGTGGGGGGAGGAGTGGCTGGGTGTAGCGTCCTCTACCACCTTGCCAAGCTTGGCCTCACCAACACTATCCTTCTCGAGGCTCATCAGCTCACTGCAGGTATGTGTGTATGAGAGAGACAATGATGCGGTAATTGTAATAATTAATGGGTTATTGAAAGAACATGGCAATAGAAACTGGCTGGATATATATATATATATATATATATATATATATATATATATATATATATATATATATATATATATATATATATATATACTTCATTTTTAGTCCATATAACACGGCGCCATCAGCTCGATGAACAGGCTTTGTATGAAATATAACAGAGTCTAGAACTGCTTTTAGTGTCCTTGTGGCCTAGCCGGTAAGCGTTCCCTAGTCCCACCCAGTAGGTCGAGGGTTCGATTCCTTGCTGGTGAGGTCGTTGATTATATGTTCAAAGTCCGCGTGTTATATGGACTAAAAATGAAGTATATATATGTACCTCGCGTTTCATACCAGCTGGATTCGGTAAAATGCTACTGACACCACATACGAGGCACGGGCAGTTTCCCAATGAGGTTCACGGCGCCATCAGCTCGATGAACAGGCTTTGTGTGAAATATAACAGAGTCTAGAACTGCTTTTAGTGTCCTTGTGGCCTAGCCGGTAAGCGTTCCCTAGTCCCACCCAGTAGGTCGAGGGTTCGATTCATTGCTGGTGAGGTCTTAAAATAGTGATAATATTTTCTCAGTGACTGATATTGTCTTGCTGTGTGTAGTTAATATTTCTAATATAATTTTGATAGTATTGTTTTTAATGTTTGTGTCACTAATTGATGCCAGAGAATGAGGGAACTGTTTTGCAGATGAGGTTCCTCCTTTCTGTTGTAAGTGATACTGTGATTTAGTTCCTTTAATGCAGGTAATATTTCTTTATAATTTCTATTTTTTATACCATTTCCTCAGTGAGTGATATTATTTTGTTGAAAACCCTTAAGGCCTGCATCTGTTGGTAACATAATTTTATTGAGTGCCCTTAAGGCCTATTCATGGTGGAGTTAATAATTTCTTATTTTTATACCATTTTCTCAGTGATTGATATTATTTTGTTGAAAGCCCTTAAGGCCTGTTTCATGTGCACAAGCAACAATTCGTAATACTTTGAATTTATTGTTGTCTAATGAGGCATTGTCTGAGTTTCTAATAATTTCAATATCATGTATAACTTTTATTCCCCAGAGTAGTGTTTTAAGTTCAGGTTAAGAGGTGCTCATAGGTTGGTGTACCATTATTTGATTGTGTCTGTAGTGTTGGAGGGAATATAAGTGTCTAAATTTTACAGTGTGTCTCATTCATCCCAGTCACCAGATGCTATCTTTCCACGTGTCACGGAGAATTCATTTTGTGTAGTAAAATTAAGTGTTCTTGGGCTGGTTCGGATTTTTCTCCAAGGGGCGCTTCCACTGCAATTTCAATCTAATAATTAATAAACCCCAAGTCAAGTGAGAAATTAAAGTCCAGTAATTCCGACCGGTTACATATATATATATATATATATATATATATATATATATATATATATATATATATATATATATATATATATATATATATATCTTGATAAAATCACACGGGAAAAGGGAAACAACGGAGCACCTTAGCATAACCATGGTCTTGGTATGGTTGATAGTGACATAGTTAGTGGTGGCCCAGTTTTGGAGACCGATGTATTCTGGAAGGCGCTGTAGTCGGGAGCAGAGTTGTTGACGCAGATCCGAATGGTAGAATCGTCGTGTGTGTGTGTTTCCCGTCTTAGTACACGAACCTTTTTGAATATCCTCGAGTCTGACTCCCAACATTAGTAACACATCTCCTCCCATCACTCAGGGACCACTTGGCACACAGCTGGACTCTTTTACCGTCTATCGAGTAATGAGGTGGACTGCATGCTGCATGGCTCAACTATGAGGATCTGTCTGTCCCTGGAGGAGGAAACCGGCGTCAACCCCGGCTGGATCAACAACGGCTCCCTCTTCCTCACCTCCAGGAAGGTAGGGAGAGATACATGTATAGGGCGATTTACTGTGGTCATGGCTGTACTTGGATTGCTTGTCAGGGAGCTAAGAGATAAGATACTTTTGGATAGAGACGGATGGACAGACATTTTGATAGAGAATGATGGATATGTTGGAAGGCCTGTGATGTAGATTCTCACAGTCCAATGGAAGGAGTGTTGGTTCCACCGTGACATCGTGGGAGATTTCCTTCGGTATATTTGCTGTGAGATCCCTTACTTCGTCATGCCTCATGCATACGACCCCCCCTTCTTGCACACCACGGCGTGGTCGATGTCATAGAATGAGCCACACACGCATTGGGTGGGCAAACCTTCTACTGGCCAACAATACCTTAGAGCAGGGATCACCAAACTACGACCCGCGGGCCGGATCCCAAGTCCTTCCCCGGCTCGTGATAGCTCAAAACTACGCTCTGACGTTACCAGAGCTTTCGTTCTGGCTTGCAAGTATTGAACAGAATGATTATGCGGCCCGCGCTCGTCATTCTTTCAGTTATCCGGCCCACTGTGAAAAAAGTTTGGTGACCCCAGCCTTAGAGCAATGGCAATCGTATTCTTGTTTATTAAGGCTGAAGACTTTTACCTTATCGGTAACGTTGTTAGCCAGTTCGAGGCTGCCACACAACCTCTGCCATTTCACTGCTCCATTGCATATTTTGTGGGTTTCAGATAGGCTTTGTTTAGTTTTCATCTGAAGTGGTAAAACAGGAACCTCTATAATGATAATGGAATGGAATTGCTTGGCCATGGAGACGTCGGAGGCTGCCCCCTCACCCCCCCCCCCCATCTCTCCGCCAGTGAACACATGATCACCTTTTACATTAACGAAATTATTACCTTGGGCATGGGTACCGCAATACTGTTACTGACACGAAGAATCAGTAAATCTGGTTAGTGTTTATTGTTTTATTTCCTTCAAAATGTGAACTGTGTATGTATTGCACCTACGAGTATATTTGGACCTATTATTAATGTCAAAGTAAACGCATATTTATGCTGCGTCATTCCTCATTAGCCCAAACTGATAATGTGTGTGTCTACTGATAGGCAGTTAAGGAGCTCAGAGAGAGAGAGAGAGAGAGAGAGAGAGAGAGAGAGAGAGAGAGAGAGAGAGAGCAACCAAGAAAACATAGATTTCCTATTTTAAGGATGTAAGATATCGACATCTTAATGAATATAAAAATAGCTGTTAAACTCTAACTCTGCTGGAGTTAACACTTTACTTGCCAAGCTCCCCTTTCACTCCCAGATACTCTCCACATGGCCCTACGCCATCTATGAGTAAACTTATCGACTGTTTCTGACTGACAACGGAGGGAGAGAATGATCCGACTATATATCCGGCATGTACACACGAACACACACACATACAAGCGCGCTGTTGCCATGTCAGCCATATCTCGCGTACAGGTGGACCAGGCGGAATTGTTGCAAAGTGTACATTGTCATGGCGACAGGGTCCCCATGCTTTGCTCCCTCTGTTGACTGTATGGTGGTATCACTTCTTTGGGCCTTGAAGCTTGATATATAGAGGTCTGAAGGTCTCCACGAGGTGTTTTCAACATGCAGTGTTAAGCTTGGACACTTGATCTTGATGCTGTGCAGTGTAGTGTGGCTTTGCTGTTGATTATGTTGAATGCGTTGGAAGCGTCAACTTGGAGAATGGCATCACAGTCGCGCTGCTCAAATATCTTTCTCATGGCGTGAATGACAGCCTCACGAACAGCCTGGTAGCCAGCAAATACTTGCAGGTTTCCTGCAGCTGCCCTGACATCATCATTAACCACCTCCATTATGACTTTTTCCAATGATCCGTCTCAGCACTTCCCCCACTCCTATGGGCTTACATCCTGTATTTTTATCTAAGGGGATGAAGCAGCAGGCCATCAGAGATGTAGGTGATGACAGCAAGAGGTTGCGAGCTTTCTTGTAAGGGCGGCGTGGCATTGCAGAGATCACTTGCTGCGTCGCCAAACTTGTTAGTGCTAAGAATGACTCTCCAACCGTCTTCATCCAGGCCGGCCAGCCCCTCCCTCTGTCTTCAGTGCTTTTTTCCACACCATCTCTCCTGTTATTTTCTCGAGCATGACCGTAATTGAAGGGTTGTAGGCACCGTGGAACCTGATGCATTCCTGTGCACTTGCAGGGGGATGTTTTTCCTTCAGTTGCTGTAAGGTCTCTCTGTTTTTTGGTAGCACACCACCAGAAGATTCCTTTGAGAGAGATCTTACCGCCGTATACACTTTCCCGCACGCATCTTGTTACCAAACTTTCTGGCAACATCCTCAGTGACTTACTTTCTGTCTCCTGTGAATTTTTCTTTTGCAGTGGTCTTGCCTCCTGTAGGGGATCATCTAGAGCTCCGTTCTGCCACATTGTCTGTCTTCTCTTCATTACTACCACATCTTCCTTGTGCTTACTCCTTGCGTGAGTTCTCTGGCAGAATAAATAGGGTATTATTGCCAGTATATGAAGAGCTAATGGGGCCAAGGAGCTGTTATGAGTGCAATTGTATATGAGGCGAGTCATCTCCCTGATCGTTTCTTTGGTGGCCTCACACATAGGTGGTTCAAAGAGGTTAGCTGGCGACTACTACTACTACTTTTTTTTTTTAAACGTGGCCTCCAGCCTCCCCCAATAGCCACACCTTCGCCACCATTTATTTACCTTAATATTAAATATCCTAATACATAAGAAGCTATCCTATCTGTGTTAAATTAGTTGAGCCGCAGATCTATGCGGCATTCAGTGACTGTAGCCTCGTAGTCAATATCTGCAGCAGTTGTCGGAATTGGGGCAGAAGCTCTCGTTCCCCTGAGGCAGAGCAAAGCCGACCGAAGGAGAGAGAAAGACAGTCGACATCTCATCCAGGCTGTAACAAAACTTCTGGGCTGCTGCTTCTGTTCGGAGATCACCTCCGCGAGTCTGGCGTAGAAACATCTTGCACTTGGTCCCATCCCACCAAAGGTTGTGAACACTAGGGGAGTGAAGCTGCCTTGGTCAACGTTTTGGATTCTCTCCCCATATGCCCTTATCTTGTCGTTCTCGTTCCTCCTATGTGCAGCATCGAGAGCTAGGTTACGGTGACATGCGGCCATGGGATCAAAAATCCTGATGTCGAAGAAAGCTCGCTGTCCTCGCGTCCAGAATCCTCGAGCACTGACGTCAACACGGGCTTCGTTAGATGTGTTTGAAGTCCTATGTTGGAGGATCTCACCATCCAATGGAAGGAGGGTCGGTTCTACCATGACATCCCGGCAGATTTCCTTCAACATATTTGCTGTAAGGTCCCTTACTTCATCATGCCTCATGCATATGAAGCCCCCTTTCTTGCACACCATGGCGTGATCGCCGTCATAGGAAGAGACACACACGCATTGGGAGGGCAAACCTTCTACTGGCCGACCGTACCTTAGAGCAATGGAATCTGTAAATTCTTGTTTGTTAAGACTGAAACCATTTGCCCTTATCGGTAACGTAGTTAACCAGTTCGAGGCGCCCACCTCCTGCGCTATAGCTACTTTTTTTTCAAATTTTCTGGAACCTGCAGCAACAGTTGCTGCAACTTATCATTTTGGCATTGCTGTCGATCTGTCGTAATGGACCTACGAATCTCGTTTACTTCACCGGTCACGACCTCCCCTGTTGCGTTCTGGGCTATTTCGTGGTCCGTGAGGGCTGCCGTGAGCTTAAGTGAATTTTGATGTTCGGTGGCTGCAATCTCCTCTGGATTGGTTAGTCCCAGCCCTCCCAGTCTTGATGGAAGTGCAAGAAGTTCTCTTTCTGCTGGGGTTAAGTGAGTGTGTTTCACTAATTTGGGAATGAACTTGACACTGATAGCTTCTTCCAGAGGGTGGGGGAGGGGTCCGATACCAGGGATAGTACGCATCAGGTAGTTCCAACGATGCTTGACTCCATGGGTGAATGCAGCGAAAGCCACATGTGGCTCTGTGTTAGCAATCACAGACAGAGCTTGGATTTCCCTAACCCACTCATTCACCTTTCCCGCTACGTACTCGGTCTTGAAGTCCGTAGTGCCAATTACTGTGCCTAGATGTCTTTGGCCGTCCTTAGTTATTTTGACTTCGCTTCCGCCAAAAACCTCCTTTGCCCGTTCATAATGTTCTGGCTTCACGATGAGGAAGGACTTGCTGGCGTTTGGGTGGTACCCTATTTGTGGACCTCGCGATGTTACCAAGTCCCACCACTTTTTGATGTCCTCCACTTTTCCTGCTCCTGTAAGGTCGTCAGCATACGCCACTTGTTTGACCCTAGTTGTTTCAAATTTTATTTCTTGTTGGAGCACTGATAGGCCTATTGCATACATTGCCATTGCAACAGGGTCCCCCTGTGTTGTTCCCTCGGTTGACTGTAAGATGGTATCACCTCTTAGGGCCTTGTTGTTTACTATATAGAGGTCTGATGGATTCCTATATGAGTTTTCAACGTACATTGCAAAGCTTGGACACTTGATCTTGATGTTGTGCAGTGCGGCCTTGCGGTTAAGTATGTTGAATGCGTTTGAAGCGTCGACCAGGAGAACGGTCTCACAATCACGTTGCTCAAATATCGTTCTCATGGCGTGAATGGCAGCTTCCCCTCCAGCTTGTTGTGCCAGCACAAACTTGCAGGTTCCCTGCTGCTGCCCTGACATCGTCCTTTACCACCTCCATTATGCATTTACCGATGATCCGCCTCAGCACTTCCCCCACTCCTATTGGCCTACATCCTGGATTCTTATCCAGGGGAATGAGGCGGCAGGCCGTCAGAGCATGAAGGTGATGGCAGCATGAGGATGCCAGCTTTCTTGCAAGGACGGCAATGGCCGTGCAGAGATCACTTGCTGCGGGGCCAAACTTGTTAGTGCTGAGGATGACTCTCCATCCGTTTGCATCCAGACCTGAAGGGCCGGCACCTCCCCGAGTCTTCAGTGCCTTTTTCCACACCATCCCTCCTGTTATTTTCTCGAATAGGACAGCATTTGGTGAGATATAGGCACCCTGAAACCTGATGCCTTCGTCATCACTTGCAGAGGGATGTTTTTCTTTCAGTTGTTTTAAAGTCTCTCTGTTTATTGGCAGGACCCCACCGGTGGATTCCTCTGTGAGAGATCTTACCGCCAAAGACACTTTTCCCACACGCATTTTGTTTCCAAACTTCCTTGCCGCATCATCAGTGTTTTGCTTTCCGTCTCCTGAAGATTTTAGTCTCTCCTGCAGTGTTCTTGCTTCACATAGGAGATCATCAAGGGCCCCCTTCTGCCACAATGTCAGTCTTCTCTTCATTGCTGCCGCATTTTCTTTGTGCTTAGTCTTTGTTGTGTGTCCTCTGACAGAATAGATGTGGTATTATTGCCAGTATATGAAGAGCTAACGGGGCAAGGAGGCGGTCTTGAGTGTACTCAGTTATGAGACTAATCATCTCCCGTATCATTTCTTTGGTGGCCGCACACTTAGGTGGTTCAAACAGGTTTGCTGGCGACCACCTGACAATTTCTGAGTATGTTTTTCTACGAATACTTTTTTTTTTAAACAAAATAATAACGTGGCCTCCATCCTCCCCTAATTGCCACACCTTCGCCGCCATTTTATTACCTTAAAATTAAATATCCTAATACATAAGTAGCTATCCTAGCTGTATTGAGTTAGTTGAGCCACAGATCTATGCGGCATTCAGTGACAGTAGCCTCATACTCAATATCTGCAGCAGTTGTTGGAGTTGGGGCAGAAGCTCTCGTTCCCCTGAGGCAGAGCAAAGTCGACCGAAGGAGAGAGAAAGACAGTCGACATCTCATCCAGGCTGTAACATAACTTCTTGGCTGCTGCTTCTGTTCGGAGATCACCTCCGAGAGTCTGGAGTAGAAACATCTTGCACTTGGTCCCATCCCACCAGAGGTTGTGAACACTAGAGGAGTGAAGCTGCCTTGATCAACGTTTTGAATTCTCTCCCCATATGGTGACATGCGGCCATGGGATAAAAAATCCTGATGTCGAAGAAAGCTCGCTGTCCCCGCTTCCAGAATCCTCGAGCACTGACGTCCACACGGGCTTCGTTAGATGTGTTTGAAGTCCTGTGTTGGAAGATCTCACCATCCAATGGAAGGAGGGTCGGTTCTACCATGACATCCCGGCTGGTTTCCTTCAACATATTTGCTGTGAGGTCCCTTACCTCGTCATGCCTCATGCATATGAAGCCCCCTTTCTTGCACACCATGGTGTGATCAACGTCATAGGAAGAGCCACACACGCATTGGGAGGGCAAACCTTCTACTGGCCAACCGTACCTTAGAGCAATGGCATCTGTAAATTCTTGTTTATTAAGACTGAAACCATTTGCCCTTATCGGTAACGTAGTTAACCAGTTCGAGGCGCCCACCTCCTGAGCTATAGCTACTTTTTTTCTTAAAATTCTCTGGTACTTGCAGCAACAGTTGCTGCAGTTTATCACTTTGGCTGTGCTGTCGTTCTGTCGTCATGGACCTTCGAATCTTGTTTACTTCTCTGGTATCCACCTCCCCTGTTGTGTTCTGAGCTATTATGTGGTTCGTGAGGGCTGCCGTGAGCTTAACTGAATTTTGATGTTCGGTGGCAGCAATCGCCTCTGGATTGGTCAATCCCATTCCTCCCAGTCTCGGTGGTAGCGCAAGGAGTGATTTTTCTGCTGGGGTTAAGTGAGGGTGTTTTACTAATTTGGTAATGAAATTGACGTTGATAGGTTCTTCCATAGGGTGGAGGAGGGGTCTGATATCAGGGATAGTGCGCATCAGGTAGTTCCAGTGATGCTTGACTCCATGGGTGAATGCTGCAAATGCCGCATGTGGCTTTGTGTTAGCAATCTCAGACAGAGCTTGGATTTCCCTAACCCACTCATTCACCTTTCCCATTACGTACTCGGTCTTGAAGTCCGTCGTGCCGATTACCAAACCTAGGTGTCTTTGGCCATCCTTTGTTATTTTGACCTCACTTCCACCGAACACCTCCATTGCCCGTTCATAATGTTCTGGCTTCACAATGAGGAAGGACTTGCCATCGATTGGGTGGTACCCTATTTGTGGACCTCGTGATGTTACCAGGTCCCACCACTTTTTGATGTCCTCCACTTTTCCTGCTCTTGTAAGGTTGTCAGTGTACGCCACTTGCTTGACCTCAGTTGTTTAAAATTTTATTGTATGTTGAAACACGGATAGGCCTATTGCACACATTGCAATTGCAACAGCGTTCCCCTGCGTTGTTCCCTCGGTTGACTGTATGATGGTATCACCTCTTAGAGCCTTGTTGTTTACTGTATAGAGGTCTGATGGATTCCTATAGGAAAATCATCTTGTAATTTTACAATTAGTTTGTCATGAATATAGATTACGCAGATGTACAAATTAGCATGTATAATGGCATTGCAGGTGCACAGTGTACATAGACCCCAAAGGTATACAGTTTCCAATGTAAAATCGCCCCCAAAAGTATCTCTACGATTTTGTATTAGTCAATATAATACAACAAGAGTCGCGATGTTCATCTTGAAATTCATCGAATACCACCATAAATATACTTTTTAGAGTGAGTGGGGGTACTTTAACAGTGCAGGTAAATAATCAGTAAAACAATTAGACCATGGATACGTACGATAAATCCATTCGCTGCTTATTTCCAGTAGGGTCTTTTAAACATAATTTGGATTTAATGGTAAAGATTGATGTTTGAAATTGTATGTATAATCACAAAAAGCTAAGTAAAAAGATAAATGGGAAAATTAATAGATTATAATTATGTTAAAAATCCCACAAAAGGGAATCTGTACAAAATTACATTGGTGAGGTTTTATCCTGTTCCATATAGACTGACTAAAATGATGTCGTTCAGCTTGTACGGGCTAAAGGTGATCCTTGTGCGATGAGACTTCCTACTGTGCCACTGACGCTTAAGATGCCAGGGTGTCTCAAAAAGTGTATACATACTGCGTTAAAATTTTCATGGAGAACGCATGTACGCTTATAAAGGGTGTCCACATGGAACTTTCACAAATTTGAATAAACATAACTTTCAAGTGGGATCATATAATTTAATGCAGAGAGACTCATATGTATAGTAGTATGTTGAAACGATTGGCGTGTAATTAAGTGCATGCAAGATACTCAACTAAAGTGGTTTGCTAGACGTATAGAATGCAGTGGTGAGGAAGACCCCGATCTAAAGTGCTATGTAAGACTATAATGAAGTGTTTTCAGGAAGATCAACCCCGGGAGCGTCAGCAGAGCCTCGAGCAGATGATGAGCTTGAGTAAGGTGTTCGGGGTGGAGAGTCATTTGCTAAACCCCGCCCAGATCAAGGATTTGCACCCGCTGTTGAACGTCAACGACCTGCAAAGTGCCGTGTACACTCCCACTGATGGTTTGTGTGCTCCTTCCCTCCCTCCCCTCCTTCATTCCTCCCTTCTTCCTTGTCTTTCTTGCTTCTTTCCTTTCCCTCCCTGCTTCCTTTCCTTTCAATCCCTGCCTCCTGGTTTCCCTTCCTTTCTGCCTCCCTACCCTCCTCCATTTCCATTGTTATTCCTTTGTTATATTATTATTGGTATTAGCAGATGTACACCTGCGCATATACACTACACATTGTCTCCTGTAGTAGATGGCTGTTCCTGCAGGTTCAATGGATCCAGCTGGCATTTGCCTGGCGTTGACGCGGGCGGCGAGATGGGCAGGGGCTCGGGTGGTCGAAGGATGCCGGGTCACCGACATCACTACAGCAGAGACGACGCTGGGGGGCAGAAAGGTGACTGAGGTACACACAACCAGAGGCGTCATCAAGACAAATGTTGTCGTCAACGCTGCAGGTATTACAGGGCTACTAGATATCAGGTCCTCTCACGAAGTGCACACACACACACCTGTAAGGCCTATGAGTAGTGGGACTTGCCAGTAGACTGTCCCACTTAAAAGTAACTTTGCTTGTAGTTATTTAGAGTCCCATTGTGATCAAAAAAATATCAGAGACTGTCGATAATTGATGTCTACCTTGGTTTCACGTCTTCCATAAAGGTGAATGAGATATACACGACATTTGTGTGTATGTACGAGGTGTATTTACAGACCCAAACTACAGCTGTACAGAGAAATAGGCTGGCTCCGTGATCTAGTACTGAGGTTGTTATAGTGTTAGTTGCTCTAGAGCTCAGGTGGTCTCAGTGTTAGGTATTCTAGTACTGAGGTGTTCTCAGTGATAGATGTGTACTGTCTGGGGTCCAGCAAAAGACAAACTCAAGGGCCTGGCATGTAACCACGCCCGGCGAGTGTAATTCACACACACACCCCGAGAGTCATCCGTGAGTCAAGCTTCTAGAAGGTTCTCGAAGGAATAAGTAGTCACCTTCTTGGAATGTACTGCCGACAACCAGTCAGCAGTGTTGACGTCACGTTTTATAAATAACCGGTTGGAAAAGATCTCATTGACCCATGAATCATTCTTAACTGATGGTGCTGCCATCTATATACATTAATTATCTAACTATCTAAAATACTTGACTCATTGCATGTGTGAAGAAAAGTATCCAATTACCAAATATGAGTAATCAAGTCAGCTATGATACAATGATATGAGATATTAAGGATGTCACCTAGGTTGGTGAGTTCTGAGGTGGCTAAAGAGGCCGATATGGGACCGATAGGGTCGATCACTGATGTTGCACATGTGGGGGACAACAGCTGGTGTGGGAGGGGCGGCGGCAGCGTCTTTCCGGCATTGGCATTTGTCTACCTTGTAATAGCCGGTTAACTGTTGATTCTGTCGAAGTTAATTAGGTTGGTACATTTATATGATGATGGGTTTTAGTTGCGAAACCCAATTGTCTGTTTATCCATTTATTTAGGAACTGCTAGTGATACAATTCCTGAGTGTAAATCAACCGTAACTTTCACTATAACTATGAGGGTTAAGAGAAGGACGGAGGCTATGTAAATAGACCTGTTAATCACGTCCGACTTGTGTGAGGGGTTGAGTAGCAATCTAATGAGTAGTGACCCATCGAGGGAGAACGGAATATGTATGTTGCTCTCCCTCTAGGGAAGACGGAACCATCCACGATGGCTCTCAAATAACGTCTTCCTCTAGTCAAGGATATGAAACTACTGCCCACTTTAGGTGGCCAGGGAGCCGGCTACTTAATGCCTTAACTCAGCATAATATGATGCAGCTTCCCATGGGCACACCCTATTACGCGCTCTGAACATGTCACCTCATAGCTAGTGGAAAGTTACAGGGGATGATATGGTATATAAATCAAATGTAATTAACCCATTTATATAATCCTTCTGTGTATGAAACAGGGGCCATTACAACATCGTTATGCAGTCGGGCTAACTCGAAAGTAGTGACACCTTCTCGTGTGGTGATCCTCCAAGTGTCACAGTGTGGAGTAATTGTCTCCCAGGTAAGGGGGTCGAATTGGCACCTTTTCAGTTGCACGCCAGCATTATGTTTATTATTCGTTAGGTGACTGTAAAGTAATTGCTTTGAAAGTCTACTGTCGTCCATGTGAGTAACATGGCAAGTCCAGCGTAGTTGTTCATGGATAATGGTAGTCACGAAGCTTCTACAGTTGGTGTCAGCGAGAATACTGTCATTTGATCTCTTGTCTTCCCAGTGAACATGGAGGATGGAACGTAAACTAAGTTGGTGAAAGTTTTCAAGTGCCTTGAGGTGTCTCCTGTATGTGACCCATGTCTCTCTGCCATATAGCATGTGGGGAGGACCACTGCTCGATGTACGTGTAACTTTGTAGATAATTTCAGCTCCCTACAGCTGAAGACACTGTTTCGTAGTCTGCGAAAGCCTTGAGATGCACATCTGATCCGATGCTGTCTCTTCATTGATGTTTGCAGTGGTCGACAGGTGGGAGCCGAGATACCGAAAGTGGGTAACATTAGAGAGGGTAGTACCGTTAAGCTGGATGGATGGTGGACGTGTTTCTGAACAAGGGGCAGGCTGAAAGAAAATCCGAGTCTTACGTACATTCGCCCCAAGGCTGAAGTGTACATACGCATCTGCGTAGGTGTTCAGGATCTTCTGTAGGTCGCGTTCAGTGTGAGCGACAAGGGTGAGGTCCTCTGCATACTGAAGCTCAGTAATGGAAGCTACACATTTGTTCCTGCCTGGAGTCGTCTTATGTTGAAAAGACCCTTCATCCGGTACTCGATATCCACCCGCTGGCCAAATTGGCGCTGGCACGATAAAGAAAAGCAACCAAGAAAATGGAAAAGAGAGTTGGATGGGGAAGAATTCAAACTGGGTGCCATTGTGCAGGATACTGACTCTCATGCTATCGTGGCGTTGCCTCACAAGGACGAGGAATTTTGGTGGGCAGCCAAAACGCCTGCACGTTTCCTGCATCTGATGGGCAGCATAGATCATGTCAGTGGTGCCAAGTGATGGTCTAAGGCTACATTAAAATTCTGGGAGGAAGTTTTCCGCCTCAGGAAGAAATGTGTTTAGGAGAACTCGGGCGATAATCTTGCCAGCTACGGACAGCAGTGAGATCCGCGGTAGTTGCCACAGTCTGACCGGTCTCCCTAGTTCTTATAAATATTGACGATTAAGGCGTCTTTAAGAGTTTTAGGGATATTTTCCTCCTTTTCCCATATATTCTCCAAGAGAGAGTGGAGACGGCTGGTAAGCAGAGGTTCTCCTGCTTTATACACCTCGGCTGGGATTCCATCAGGCCCTGAGGCTTTGTTATTTTTCATCTGTTTGATGGCAGCAGCTACCTCATCCAGGGATGGAGGATGGCCGAGGAAGGTTAGCTCTGGATGCTGAGTGGCCGGCGGGTTAGTCAGGACATCCAAATCGGTGTTTCGGTTTAGCAGTGAAGGGTAGTGCTCTTTCCAGTGCTGAAGGAGGCCTTCATTGTCTCTAATTATGGAGTTACCGTTGGATGAGCGGAGGGGGTCTGTGCAATGAAAAGTTGGACCATAAATGATTTAGTGGAATTGAAAAATTCGTGCAACATGAGCTGATCTGCAAATTTTTGTGTGTCACATGCTTTATTTTTAAACCAGTCATTCTTTAGATTGCTAAGTTCCTGCTGGGCTACCACTTTCTTCTTGAGGAAGGTATCAGCTTTGGTCCGAGACTGAGGGTTGTTCTGGCAGTTAATTAAAGCAGCATGTTTATCATCGACCAGTACATTGATTGCCGGGTCATTTTCATCAAACCAGTCCTGGTGTATTATTTAGATCTGGCCGTGGGTCTCTCTGCAGTTTTTTGTCATTGCAGTGTCGAGAATATCCCATTCGACACTGGGATTTGGGTTGTTTGTTGTTGGGTTGTTTATCAGCCCATTTTGGAGATTCTCTATGAAAGCATGTGCTATCACTGGGTCCTCCAGACGCTTAGTGTTAAAGCCTCTTCTGGAGGCTTGCTGCCTTCGCCGTTTTGGGGTGACGTGAGGACAGAGCTTGGCTCTGATGAGCCGATGATCAGTGTCGCAGTGGTCTGGCCATGCATGGCACGGGTGATGAGGACATCTCGGCGATCTCTTTCTCTGACAATGATGTAGTCAATGAGATGCCAGTGTTTGGATCGTGGGTGTTGCCACGAACCCTTGAACTTGTCGGCCTGCCTAAACAAGGTATTGGTGATAGTGAGGTTGTATACAGCCCACTTGCTGAGGAGGAGTAGGCCGTTGGGATTACACTTGCCTAGTCCATTTCTCCCTATGGTTCCCTGCCAAATGTCAGCATCTCTGCCAACTCTGGCATTGAAATCACCAAGGAGCACAACCTTATCTTCTCTGGGGATCAAGGTTTGCACTCTGTCGAGGTCGGCGTAAAAGGCCTCCTTGATGCCACCCTCTGCATCCAGTGTTGGGGCGTATGTACTGATGAAAAAGGCATGACGTGAGAGATTCAGTGGGACTCGGAGTGTCATGAGGCACTCGTTGATCCCAATAGGAATTTGACTTAGCCTATGTCGGATGAGTTGGCGGATGGCAAATCTAACTGCATAAATGCGGTTTCTCTCTGCTGCATGCTTACCCTTCCAGAAAAATTTATTGCCAGACCTCCGTTCTGTGAGTTGACCGTCGTCTGGGAACCGGGACTCACTAATGGCTGCTATGTCGATGTTATACCTAGCCAGCTCTTTTGCCACAAGGGTGGTTCTTTCAGGACGTGCATTTGTGCCAGTATCCAGAAGGATCCTGACATCCCATTCAGCAATCATATGAGGTTGTATAGTTTGTTTTTGTTTGAACCTGAGATTTTTTGTGTTTTCGACCGCATAAGGATGACCTTACTGGGTGCTGTTGCCCAGTCAGGTTGGTTTTTAGGTAGGCTATGTTTAGGGCACCTTATCTAGCCCCCTCTCCGTATGGGGTGAGGAGAGTGGCTTTTCGAAAGGGCTGCTTAGTCGCACAGACAGGGTCTGATTAAACTGCTGCCTAGATCCCAGTGCATAAACAACCTTCTTATCTGTGCCGCCCATATGCAGAGATGTGACTAGACTTCCGGCAGTTGTTTCTGTCTGTCCCCGTCGCTACTCGTCCGTCGCCATAGGACTTTGGGGGTATAGGGGTTTTGATGATGATGATGAGAAGTATGATGACCTGGATGATGGCTGTGCGTGAGTTGATTTATGTGGTGAGGCAGGAGCGCAGGCTGCAACTACACGTCTTGGCTCTACCTTTTCCTGATCCAGTGGTGCAAGTGTTGCAACCGACTAGGTAGAGGGAGAGTTGCAATGGACTGCCGATAGCCCAGTTTGTTGGGTTTCGCCTTAGTAGCCTGTCCATCATGCATTGCCTTCGTCTGCTGGTGTAGTAGTTGGGTTCCCACGTTGGTCACTGTAGGTTATGTATCTATGCTACTGTGCCGAGTAGCAACCTTGTAAATAAGCTACTGTGCCGAGTAGCATCTATGTATATAATTACGTGGCAACACTGCACGTGTTATGTGGCAACATTGCCCCGAGGCTGCCATATAGCAAGGCAGTCTCAGTCTGACTGTGTGAGCCGTGCATGGCACACGCTAGTCACCACTTGTAATTCTCTTATCCATAAATAAATGGACTTCAGTGTTACCCGGTGTTTCCCTACCCATCACTGCATTCTTCAGGGAACACTTGTAACCTTCAGTCACCTCTTCTGCCTATACCACCGTCGGGGTCTTGTTGAAGCTCTTTTAGTATGTATGCCTGATGTGGGGCTCCACCTTATATTTTGCATTTGGGGTTTACTCCCATAGCCTTATACTCGTACTTACCAAGGTTTATGGGCAGGCAGCGGGGCAATGGTTGGTATGCACTAGGACGTGTCCACATGCCAGTGGGCCTGTGTGCCGTCGCTTTGGGGCCCACTGCTACTCCGAGATCCCCTGCTGGTCTAACCTGGGCACCCAGTTACCGTGTGTTGCCACGAGAAGGCACAGCAGGTGTCTTAAAGGTGAAGAAGAGGTAGCTGAAAGGGAGAGGGAGCAGGCGGTGCTTGCACTTTAACACTAACACTATGCTGCCACACTAGACGCATTTCACTATCCTGTGTGCGAATACACACACACACGCACACACACACGCACACACACACACACACACACACACACACACACACACACACACACACACACACGTTTTTTCCATCAGCTCTTCGTGATTAAGAAGGAAGAGACAGGTAAACCCAAATACAAAATGAATGGGAAAATTGAGTACATTTATACATGGAAGTATTACATAAACGTTCTTCGTGTCTATTATAGTTGAGTCACTGAAGAAACCGATGTCTTTTTCCCTGCTTAAACGCTTCGCCTCTACCCCATTTGAAGACTGCTGTTACTACTGTTGCTGCAAATGATAATTAGTACAGTATACTACAGTGCAATTTGATATTATTATTATTATTATTATTATTATTATTATTATTATTATTATTATTATTATTATTATTATTATTATTATTATTATTATTATTATTATTATTATTATTATTATTATTATTATTATTATTATTATTATTATTATTATTATTATTATTGCTTATTATTATGGCATGTTAAACCTTTGTATGACTCGGCAGGAGGATGGAGCAATGATATCGCAAACATGGTGGGGTTACAGGTGCCCCTCCAGATCTACAGGCACGGCTACCTGGTCACAGATAGCATCCCAGGCTTCAAGGTTGTCCCCAACGTCCGTAACTATTCCGGCTCCAGCTACCTAAAGCCTCAGGGAGAAGGATTTACCGTTGGGGTGTTCGAGGTTAACCCCGTCCCCATTGACAAGGTGAGGAAAGGAGAAACTGTCCAGCAATCGTTATTTATTGTATTGTTTTGTTCGTCAGACGAGTTTGATCCTGGCGTAATTTTATATATACATTTTCAAGAATAAAAATGAGGTTCAGAATATAAAAGCACCATGTTAGACAATAGTGAATACAATCAAAGTAATCTATGATGTATGAAATTTTACAAGGGGTAAGTTGTGCAGGGTTGTAGCTCAATATAGTTTTTTTAGAGCATCATCTAATTAGTAAGAAATTTGTATTGTTATTTTGAAAATATTAACTTAATAGGACATTTTTACACCTTTTCTAAGGTACAGCTATAAGCAAGATGACTTCAGAGTATTGTATCAAATAATCTTTCAAACTTCTGTATGACTCTTTAAGTAATTTATGACGCGCAAAAGTGTCCACTGTAATATTATATGCAGTATAATCTTTTTAAAATAACAATGAACACGAAATTGATTCGTGATGTCCGATAAGACCTTAGATAATTAAAATATTTCTGTCTCCCGCTATCACTCATACTAGTCTATTCGTTTTCTGTTAATATAGAGAATAGAGAGCACGATAGTGTTTTTTTGGATAACTACTCTGTAATTAATATTCTTTTAAAATACTGTTAGTATTATTCTATTAACAGTGGACATTTTGCTGTGACCGGTAAGTTCCTACTAACGCTATTTTTCCTTGAGTGCGGTCTGATTGGCTAATCGTCCATATACCGGCGAACAACGCGAGAACTATACGACGTATTTGATTATGACTGGCGTCATTCAGCATTTATTTCCGCCGCTAGTCAATCGTTATGTAGCTGTAAACATACCTAACCATATTTCTGTTGTGCATGGAAATTTTTTATTATAATAAAGAGGCGACATTTACAAGAACCTAATAGAACCTAACCTAACCTAACCTAACCAACCTAACCTAACCAACCTAACTTCCTACCGGGGCTGACCCCCGTCATATTAAACAGAAAGTACTTAGCCAATCAAAGCGCACTCACGGTAAAATAGTTAGTCGGAACTTACCCGGGCACGGCAAAATATCCACTACGTATTGTATTTACAGTACCTACTCTGCATTGGATTTATAGACATCATGTAACATATAGATTTGATATACAAAATACTGAAAACTTTCAAGACATGTTGGTGAACGTTCATATGAAGTACAGGTATTAGCTTAGTACAGCGTCACATTAACTTAGTCCATTGAATAAGATGGTAATAACGTAATACTCTGGAACCAAATTTGGCCGAAATAGCCAAAGGCGAAGCGATCAGTAAACCCAAGAAACCAGCATACTCGTGATGACCATCAAATTTAGGAAAACAAAATCTTTCCTTTATAATATAAAGAAAGTAGATGAATTGCAAATTTCTTGCTTTTATTTTTCCCTAATTATTGTTAAGGTAATAATATCCGTGTACGCGAGGAGGCCATGTTTTATCGTTGACGTACGCTTCCCAACGACCTTTCCATACCTTACCTTACCTTACCAAAAAGTCTAACTTAACCGCAAATTAAGCTACCAGACCTAACCTAAGTTAATATAACTGTGCATCCATCCTAAAATAGGATGGATACTATACTATTACTATTACCTGTATTACTACAGTACAGTACTACTACTACTACTTTTTTTTAAACTTGGCCTCCAGCTTCCCCCAATAGCCACACCTTCGCCACCATTTTATTACCTTACAATTAAATATCCTATTACAAAAGTAGCTACCCTAGCTGTGTTGAGTTAGTTAAGCCACAGATTTATGTGGTATTCAGTGACTGTTGCCTTAAAGTCAATATCTGCGACCGTTGTCAGGTTTGGGGCCAAAGATCTCGTTCCCCTGATGCAAAGCAATGCAGATCTAAGTGGAGAGGACAGTCCACATCTCAACCAGACTGCAATGTAATTTCAGGACTGCTGCTTCTGTTCGGATAACACCTCGGCCAGTCTTGCATAGAAGCATCTTGCACTTAGTCCCATCCCGCCAGAGGTTGTGAACACCAGAGGAGTGAAGCTGCCTTAATCAACATTCTGGTTTCTCTCCCCATATACCCTGTTCTTGTCATTCTCGTTCCTATTGTGTGCAGCATCGAGAGCTAGGTTCCAGTGACATGCGGCCATGAGGTAAAAAATCCTAATGTCAAAGAAGGATTACTGTCCCCGCATCTAGAATTCTCGAGCACTGACGTCCACTCATAAAAAAATTGTATTCACTCTCGATTGCCCTGACTGTTAAAGTCTATAATCCTTACAAAGTTTTCTGTTTAATACTCTGGGCACAGTCTATTGCTAACCCTGTGAACGTGATTCAGTTTCAGTTGCTTCACTACCCGCCACACATAACATGTTCAGTGATTGTAGGACTTCGTGACCAACGTATCTCTTGCTCTCATGCCTGAATGAACCTCACCACCATGTTCTGAAGAATGAACAAATTGTAGCTTGGATTTTAGCTTTTGTGTCAAGGCAGAGTACCATGACGAGCAGGAATAGTCCAAGTACCATCGTATAAGCATCAAACAAAGGATCCTACGGGCCTCAGGTGAGAGGCATTTAGCATATCTATTGAGAAATTTTATTCTGGGATTACTATTTTTTTTACTATGTTATCTATGATTAATTCACCAGACAAACAAGAGTCAATAGTTAGCCCAAGGTGTTACATTGAGGTTACAGTTGAGATGGTTCATTCCCACAGAGTACAATTAATTCGTTAACCCTTTTGAATTAATTTTTGATTCATATAATATTGCTTCAGTCCTTCCAAGATGTAGGGATAATTTGTTATCTATGGGCCATTGTTTGCATGACTCCATTTCAGATGATAATTCGTTCGCTATATCATTTGGATCTTTACCTAACACTGAAAGAGCATTGTCATCAGCACACAACAGAAGCTTGCAATTAACACTAATGGGCATGTCAATTACATGACATTGGAATAGTAATGGTCCAAGGATACTCCCCTGTGGGACTCCACAGGCTATCAATATGGATGTTGACTGTTTATTTACAACAGCTATTTGTTTCTTGTTGTTAAGAGACGATTTAAACCAGTCAACAGATCCATTGCCAAGAGCCTGCAGTTTTGCACATCGTATAATATAGTCCACCGTGTCGAAAGCTTTATGGTTTCTGATAGGTGTCAATTGAGTGAGTGCCCCTAAAACCATGTTTGGTAGCTGTACAAAATATCATAATCGGGAGATATCTTTCCACCTAAACAAACACTGTTCTCTGTAGAATTTTAAGATACAATACACAGGATGCTATCTGGTCTATAATTACCTACATCAGATCTGTCACCTTTCTTATAGCCAGGTGTTACTATGGCAAACTTATGTTCATCGGGTACGGTATGCATCATAATGTAAACAATTGAACATGATGTCACCATGAGCGAGGCGCTTCCAGGTTAGTTCATGGTCAGGACGAAAACAGTCGCCCCCCAAAAAAATAATAAATTGCGAAAGTTGCATTTCCTCCAATCGTCAAGGCCTTTCTAGAGTGCAGGATAATACTGTAAGTGACTATCTTTCAGGTACCAAGACTTCCATAAACTTAAAGTTCTTCCAATTACTCTAGGAAGGCTATGATTTTAAGCCATATTTTTCCTATTCGTGCAATGTTGGACCCTGAGACGACGCTTTAAAATTCTCAAGTCTGGTTACCAGTTTCTTTAGTATTATTATATCACCAAATTTCTCCTTATTAGCTTTATAACGTTTTCTATATCTAAGATTCTTAAAGTATAGCCTTCATCATATACCACTTTCTTTAATATTTCTTTCACCTTTACAGCTAAGTCCGGACTTTTCCTTCGGGCTGTACGAGCCGAACTGGGATATATTCGGGGATATGATGCAGACAGCAGCGATCATTATGCCCGCCCTGGAGACGGTGGGCGTTAAGTCCACCATCTACGGCCCAGAGTCCTTCACCCCTGACGGCAAGGCTATCGTGGGTCAGTTCTACGAGGTCACATGTTGCCCTACTACTTGGGTTCAATGTTTCTGTTGTTCTTATTCATCTTTAATTTGCTTCTTAATATCCGTTTTCTTCTCTTTTTCTTTTCCATTTCATTCTTCGTGCTATGTACCACACATCTGTCCCTCTCTCATCCATCACAAATCTGCCCCACTCATTCGTTCAACACACATGTGTCCCTCTCGTCCACCACACATCAGTCCCTCTCTCATCCACCACACATCCGTCCCTCTCGTCCACAAATCTGCCCCACTCGTCTACTACACATATGTCCCTCTCGTCCACCACACATCTGTCCCTTTCATCCACCACACATCTGTCCCTCTCGTCAACCACACATCAGCCTCACTCATTCGTCCACCGTACAATTGTTCCTCTCATCCACCGTACATCTGTCCCTCTCATCTACCACACATCAGCCCCTCTCGTTCACTACAAATCTGCCCCACTCGTCTACTACACATCTGTCCCTCTCGTCCACCACACATCTGTCCCTCTCGTCCACCACACATCTGTCCCTCTCATCCACCACACATCAGCCCCTCTCGTCCACCACAAATCTACCCCACTCGTCTACTACACATTTGTCCCTCCCTTCCCCCACACATCTGTCCCACTCGTCTACCACACATCTGTCCCTTTCGTCCACCAATCTACCCCACTCGTCTACTATCCTCCCTTCCCCCACACATCTGTCCCACTCGTCTACCACATCTGAAACCTTTCTGTCCACACACATCTGTCTCTCTCGTCCAAACATCAGCCTCGCTCATTCATCCACCGTCCATTTGTTCCTCTCGTCACACAAATCTGCCCCACTCTTCTTCTACATCTAACCCTATCGTCCCTCACACATCTGTCCCTCTCGTCCACCACATCTGTCTCCTCTCGTCCACCAAACATCTGTCCTCTCATCCACCACACATCAGCCCTCTCGTTCCACCACAAATCTACCCCACTCGTTCTACTACACATCTGTCCCTCTCGTCCCCACATCTGTGCCACTCGTCTACCACACATCTGTCCTCTTGTCCACACATCTGTCCCTCTCGTCAACCACAAATCTGCCTCATTTTACCACACATCTGTCTCTCTCATCCACCCACATCTGTCCCTCTCGTCCACCACATCTGTCCTCTCGTCCAACATCTGTCCTCTCGTCCACCACACATCTGTCTCTCTCATCCACCATACATCTGTCCCCTCGTCCACCACACATTTGTCCCTCTCGTTCACCACACATCTGTCCCTCTCATCCACCATACATCTGTCCCCCTCGTCCACCACATCTGTCCCTCTCGTCCCACAAATCTACCCCCTCGTTCTACTACATCAGCCCCTCTCGTTCACCACACATCTGTCCCTCTCTGTCCACCACATCTGTCTCTCTCATCCACCACACATCTGTCCCTCTCGTCCACCACACATCTGTCCCCTCTCGTCCACCACACATCTGTCCCTCTCCTCCTACAATCTACCCCACTCGTTCTACTACACATCAGCCCCTCTCGTTCACCACATCTGTCCTCTCGTCCACCACACATCTGTCCCTCTCGTTCACCACACATCTGTCCCCTCTCGTCCACCACACATCTGTCCTCTCGTCCACCACATCTGTCTCTCTCATCCACCATCTGTCCCCCTCGTCCACCACACATCTGTCCCTCTCGTTCACCACACATCTGTCCCTCTCATCCACCATACATCTGTCCCCCTCGTCCACCACACACATCTGTTCCTTTCGTCCACCACCACATCTGTCCCTCTCGTCCACCACCATCTGTCCTCTGTCACACATTTATCACCTCTCTTCCACCACACATCTGTCTCTCGTCCACCACACATCTGTCTCTCTCATCCACCACACATCTGTCCCTCCTCGTCCACACATCTGTCCTCTCGTCCACACATCTGTCCCTCTCGTCCACCACACATCTGTCTCTCTCCCACCATACATCTGTCCCCTCGTCCACCACACATTTGTCCTCTCGTTCACCACATCTGTCCCTCTCATCCACCACACATCTGTCCCCCTCGTCCACCACACATCTCCTCCTCTCGTCCACCACAAATCTGCCCCACTCGTTCACTACCATCAGCCCTCTCCGTTCACCACACATCTGTCCCTCTCGTCCACCACACATCTGTCTCTCATCTACATCTGTCCCTCTCGTCCACCACACATCTGTCCCTCTCGTCCACCACACATCTGTCCTCTCGTCCTCAATCCACTCGTTTCTACTACATCAGCCCTCTCGTTCCACCCATCACCTCCTCTCGTCACCACATCTGTCCCTCTCGTTCTACATCTGTTCCTCTCGTCCACATCTGTCCTCTCGTCCACCACACATCTGTCTCTCATCCACCATAATCTGTCCTCGTCCACCACACATCTGTCCCTCCTGTTCACCACACACATCTGTCCCTCTCCATCCACCATACATCTGTCCCCCCTGTCCACCACACATCTGTTCCTTTCGTCCACCACACATCTGTCCCCTCCTGTCCACCATACATCTGTCCCTCTAGTCCACCACACATTTGTCACCTCTCCACCACACATCTGTCCCTGTCCACCACACACATCTGTCTCTTCATCCACCATACATTCCTCCTCGTCCACCACACATCTGTTCCTTCTGTCCACGACACACATCTGTCTCTCTCATCCACCATATCTTATCCCTCTAGTCCACCACACATTTGTCACCCCTCTTCCACCACATCTGTCCCTCTCGTCCACCACACATCTGTCCCTCTAGTCCACCACACATTTGTCACCCTCTTCCACCACACATCTGTCCCTCTCTGTCCACCATACATCAGCCCCCCTCGTTCACGACACATCTGTCCCTCCATCCACCACACAACAGTGCCCTCCTGTCACACACATCTGTCCCTCCTTGTCCACCGCACATCTGTCCCTCTTGTCCACCACACATCCGTCCCCTCTTGTCCCCACATTCTGTCCCTCTTGTCCTCCACATTTGTCCCTTCCTCTCATCAACACATCTGTCCTCTTGTCCTCCACACATCTGTCCCTCTCGTCCACCACACAACAGCCCCTCCTGTCCACACACATCTGTCCCTCTCTGTCCACCACATTCTGTCCTCTCCATCCACACATCTGTCCCTCTTGTCCACCACACATCTGTCCCTCTCGTCCACCACACATCTGTCCCTCTCGTCCACCACACATCTGTCCCTCTCGTGCAACACACCTGTCTCCTTTCGTCCACCACACATATGTTCTCTTTGCTCACCACACATCTATTCCTCTCGTCCACCACACACATCTGTCCCTCTGTCCACCACACATCTGTCCCTCCCGTCCAACACACCCCTCCTGTTCCACATCACATCTATCCCTCTCATGCACCACACATCTGTCACCTTGTCCACCACACATCTGTCCCTACTGTCCACCACACATATGTTCTCCTGTCCACTACACACTGTTCTTTCTGTCCACCATACATCTGTCCCTCTCCTGACCACCACACATCTGTCCCTCCTGTCCACCACATCAGCCCCTCCTCCATCACGACATCTATCGCCTGTGTACCACACACTGGTCCTCCTGTCCACCGCACATCTGTCTCTCTCTGTCCACCACACATCTGTCCCTTTCTTCCACCACACATCTGTCCCTCCTGTCCACCACATCACATCCGTCTCTGTCCACCACACATCTCCATTTGTCCACTCACACATCTGTCCCTCTGTCCACCACACATCTGTCCCTTTCTTCCACCACACATCTGTCCTCCTGTCCACCACACATCTGTCCCTATCGTCCACCTCACATCTGTCCTTCTGTCCACCACACATCTGTCCTCTGTCCACCACACATCTGTTCCTTTGTCCACCACACATGTCCCTATCGTCCACGCCATATCTGTCCTTTCCTTCCACCACACATCCGTCCTCCGTCCACTTAACATCTCCATTCTGTCCACCACACATCTGTCCCTCCTGTCCACCACACATATGTCCCTATCGTCCACGTCACATCTGTCCCTCTCGTCCACCACACATCTGTCCCTCTCGTCCACCACACATCTGTCCCTCTCTGTTCACCACATGTTCCACTCATTCTTCCACCACACATCTGTCCCTCTGTCCACGTCCACATCTGTCCCTCTCTGTCCACCACACATCTGTCCCTCCTGTCCACCACACATCTGTCCCTATCGTCCACGTCACATCTGTCCCTCTCTGTCCACCACACATCTGTCCCCTGTCCACCACACATATGTCCCTATCGTCCACGTCACATCTGTCCCTATCGTCCACCACAAATCTTTCCCCTCTGTCCACCACACTCTATGTCCTCTTGTCCACCACACACTGTCCCTCCTTGTCCACACAAATCTGCACCACTGTCTACCACATATGTCCTCTGTCCACCAAACATCTGTCCTTTCCTCTTCCACCACATATCTGTCCCTCTCATCCACCACACATCAGCCCCTCTGTCCACCATAACTCGTGCACCTGTCACACACAACTGTTCCTCTTGTCCACTACACTTGTGTCACTCCTGTCCAACACACATCTGTCCCCTCGTCCACCCACACATCTGTCCCATTTCCACCATACAGATGTTCCTCCTGTCCACTACACATCTGTCCCTCTCGTCCACCATAATCTGCACCACTGTCCACCACACATCTGTCCATTTCTGTCCACCCACACATATGTTCCACGTCCACCACACATCTGTCCCTATCGTCCACCACACATCTGTCCCTGTTGTCCACTCACACATCTGTCCCTCCTTGTACACCACACATCAGCCCCTTGTTCACCACACAACTGTGCCTCCCTGTGCGCCACATTTGTCCCTCTCGTACACCATACATCAGCCCTTCTCTGTCCACCACACATCTGTCCCTCCTGTCCACCGCACATCTGTCCCTTCCCCACCACTGCACATCGTCCCTGTCCACCACACATCTGTCCCTCTCTCCATCAACACATCTGTCCCTCTTGTCCACCACACATCTGTCCCCCTCGTTCCACCCTACACCTGTCCCCTGTCATCCACCACACATCTGTCCCTCCCTGTCCACCACACATCAGCCCCTCGTTCCACGACATACATCTGTCCCTCTCGTCCACCACACATCTGTCCTTCCTCGTCCACCACACATCTGTCCCTCCTGTCCACCACATCTGTTCCTTTCTGTCCACCACACCTGTCCCCCCTGTCCACCAAACATCTGTCCATTTTGTCCACCACACATCTGTCCCTCTCCTGTCCACCACACATCTGTTCCTTTCTGTCCACCACACATCTTCCCTCGTCCACCAAACATCTGTCCCTCTCTGTCCACCACACATCTGTCCCTCGCCCACTCCACACATCTGTCTCTCTCTCCACCACACATCTGTCCCTTCCTGTCCACCACACATCTGTCCCCCTGCCCACCTGCACATCTGTCCTTCCGTCCACCACACATCTGTCCCTCTGTCCACCACACATATGTCCCTCTCTTACACCACACACATCAGCCCCTCCTTGTTCACCACAAATCTGTCCTCTCTGTGCACCACGCATCTGTCCCTCTCTCCACCACACACATGTGTCTCTCCTGTCCACCACACATACGTCCCTCTTGTCCACCACACATCTGTTCCTTTGTCCACCACACATGTGTCCCTCCTGTCCACTACACATCTGTCTCTCCTGTCCACCACACATCTGTCCCTCTTGTCCACCTCACATCTGTTCCTTTCTGTCCACCACACATATGTCCCTCTCTTACACCACACATCAGCCCCTCCGTCCCTCCACACATCTGTCCTCTTGTCCACCACACATCTGTTCCTTTGTCCACCAACGTGTCCCTCTCTGTCCACTACACATCTGTCTCTCTCGTCCACCACACATATGTCCCTCTCTTACACCACACATCAGCCCTCTGTCCATCCACACATCTGTCCCTCTTTGTCCACCACACATCTGTCTTTCTCTGTCCACTACACATGTGTCCCCTGTCGTCCACCACACATCTGTCCATTTCTGTCCACCACACATCAGCCCCTCTCGTCCACCACACATCTGTCCCTCCCTGTCCGCCACACATGTGTCCCTCTCGTCCACCACAACATCTGTCCCTCTCTGTCCATCCACACATCTGTCCCTCTTTTCCACCACACATCTGTCTCTCTCGTCCACCACACATGTGTCCCTGCCGTCCACCACACATCTGTCCATTTCTGTCCCTCCGCACATCTGTCCCTCTTGTCCACCACACATCTGTTCCTTTCTGTCCACCACACATCTGTCCCTCTGTTCACCACACATCTGTCCCTCTTGTCCACCACACATCTGTCCCTCCGTCCATCCACACATCTGTCCCTCTTGTCCACCGCACATCTGTCCCTCTGTCCACCATACATCAGCCTCTCTCGTTCACGACACATTTGTTCCTCTGTTCACCACACATCTGTCCCTCCTGTGCACCACACATCTGTCCTACTGTCCACCACACATCTGTCTCTGTCGTCCTGCACACATCTGTCCCTTTCGTCCACCACACATCTGTCCCTCTCGTCCACCACACATCTGTCCCTCTCATCCACTACACATCTGTTCATTTCGTCCACCACACAGCTGTCCGTCCTGTCCACCACACATCTGTCCCTCTCATCTACTATACATCTGTGCCTCTCGTCCACCACACATCTTTTTCCTCTATTTCACCGTACATTTGTCCCTTCCTGTCCACCGTACATTTGTCCCTCCTGTCCACACACATCTGTCCTTTTCGTCCGTCACATCTGTCCCTCTCGTCCACAGATATTTGTCTCTCTTGTCCACCACAGATCTGTCCTTCTCGTCCATCATACATCTGTCCCTTCCCATTCATGTCCTTCTCTGTCCACCACACATCTTTTTCCTCTCATTCACCGTACATTTGTCCCTCTGTCCACACCATACATCTCTCCCTCTCGTCCACCTCACATCTGTCCCTCTCTACCCTTCTATCTGTCTTCGTCGTATCGTAAGCATAATCAGAAATATTTACCAATGTAAATTGGGAATTACAGTGAGACCTACAGAAGCATTTTCTATGAAGTTGTATGGTGACTCTTTGATTCATACGTCACTTAAATAATGATGATTCACATAGCTTATAGGTGAGGTAAAGCACTCAGGTTCTTAGTTATTGCTGCACATGGGATTTTTTTCTTAGCCCTGAAGAATAGTTTAGCCCATGATAATTATGGTTTAGCCTTTCCAACCTCTAAAATATGACTAATGCCTTGTAAGTTATAGCCCTCGATACACCAGTTTCTCGGGTCGGAAGACTGCTACATGTCAAATACGAGATGGGAGAGTTATTCAGTCACGGAGCTCAGTGTGGGTGTTTTAGGTAGGCACGAAACACAAAACTGCAGCTTTTGACAGACACATCACTAAAGACGGGGACATGAGACAGTTATAAATCACCAGAGTCACATGTTACAGGCAATTCGCTAACATTAAGGGAAAACTGTGAGTACTTGTTTTCCTAGTGACCTCCCCTTTTCACCCACTGTTCAGGAGATGACCCCAATATAGAAGGTTTCTTCCACTGCTGCGGGTTCAACAGCCGCGGCATGCAGCTGAGTGGTGGTTGTGGGGAGCAGATAGCCAAGTGGGTGGTGGAGGGGCGGCCTGAGATACCGATGTTCATCTACGACATCAGGCGGTTCCACCCACTTCTCTGCTCCAACAGGGCGTGGATACTGGCCCGCACTCACGAGAAACTGCTCAGTCACTATAACATCATCTTCCCCCACGACGAGCCTCTGGCCGGTCGAAGGCAGAGGTGCTCCCCGTTGCACCAGGTATGTACTGTAAGTCAGACACCAGGAGCGTGCACAGGGAACCTTTTATGTGTGGTGAGAGGGGAATGATGGGACGAATCACTGACCACCCTCTGTTTTATGACATACCTGTACAGTAGACAGGCTGCTGAATGATGATCGTATTAATTTGGTTGTGTGAATTATCTCCATGATAATGATAACATGAGAGACATGACACTATGACTGTCAGCTTCCTCGTATATGTAGTTGTGGTAGAGAGATTGGTAGCTGACTTAGTATACTGTAAGACTTGAGACATAGATCTTGTGGTTATAGTTGTGGTAGGGAAACTGGAAGCTGACTTAGTGCGATGTAAGATTTCAGCCATAGTAGCAGTGAGACTTGGTGCACTGTACGGCTTAAGACATAGAGCTTGTGGTTGTGGTTGAAGTTGTGGTAACGAAACTGATAGCTGACTTAATACACTGTAAGGCTTGAGACAATGAGCTTGGGGTTGGGGTTGTGGTTGTGGTTATAGTAGTGGTAGCGAGACGGGTAGATTATGTGACAATCACAAAGCTGAAGAAGGCTGGCAGCTGACAAACTACACAACAAGACACAGTAGCACAGTAAACTCCTTATACAAGATGGGTGTGTCCTGCAGGTGCTGGAGGACGCTGGAGCGGTGTACCAGGAGAAGCAGGGGTGGGAACGTCCCGGGTGGTTCGGCACGTCGCCAGCCCCCGTGCAGGAATACGACTGGTATGGCGCTTACGGTAACCCCATCTGTAGAGACCTGAGGTACTACAACAGTCTCAAGGGCGGGTACACTTTTGGTTTCCCCAAATATCACGACCTGGTGAGTCATGTTGGCTGGTATCCATCCCCCCCCCCCTCTCTCTCTCTCTCTCTCTCTCTCTCTCTCTCTCTCTCTCTCTCTCTCTCTCTTAAATTAACTCTTAATATGTATGTAATGTATGTATGGTTCTTTATTAATGATATTTTAGTTTTACTGAGATACCAGATTATCCTTCAACTCTTACTGATGTTCAACAGATCCAGAGGGAGTGTCTAGCTGCTCGTGAAGGGGCAGCCGTGTTCGACATGTCCTCCTTCGGCAAGTATTACCTAACTGGTCGCGACGCCCAGAAGGTGGCTGATTGGGTCTTTTCTGCTGATGTGACTCGAGCCCTGGGTACTACCGTCTATACCTGCATGTTGAACCACAGAGGAGGCATCGAGGCGGACCTGACCGTGGTAGGTGTTATGTTGGAGCGCGAGCGCACACACACACACAGACACACACTACTTTGCTGTCACTCTACGATATGATACAATAATATGAATTTTTTAACGATGTCACATTCGTTGGTGAGCTCTGAGGTGACTCGAGAGGCTGATACCGTCCACAGATGTTGCACGTGTGGAGGACTACATCCAGTGTGGGAGGGGCGGCGGCAGCGTCTTTCCAGCGCTGGCGTTTGTCTGCCTCGGTATGCAGTCAGCCTAACTTGAAAGTATTGACACCTTCTCGTGTAGTGCTTCTCCAAGCGTTACAGTTTTGAGTGATTATTTCCCAGGCACTTTTTCAGGTTTGCCTTAAGACTGTCCTTATACATTTTCCCTTACCCGCCAGCATTACGTTTACCATTCGTTAGGTAGTCTACTGTCGTCCATGTGAGTAACATGGCCAGTTCAACGTAGTTCTTCATGGATAATGGTAGCCTCAATGCTCCTACAGTTGGTGTCAGTGAGAATACTGGCATTTATTCTCTTTTAGACTACGTTGGTGAAAGTTTTCAATTGCCTTAAGGTGCCTCCTGTATGTGACCTATGTCTCGCTGCCTTGCAGTTGGGGGGGAGGGGGTGGAGGAGCACTGATCGATATACGGAAAGCTTTGTAGATAATTTCAACTCCATACAGCTGAAGACAAGGGTATGGAGTCTGAGTCTGCCAAAGGCTTCAGATGCACATCTGTCCCGATGTTGAATCTCTTCATCGATGTCCGCAAAAGGGGTGGACAGGTGGCAGCCTCGATACTGAAAGTGGGTAACATTAGAGAGGGTAGTACCATTAAACTGGATGGATGGTGGAGGTGTGACTGACCCAGGGGCAGGCTGAAAAATAATCTGAGTCGTACATGTATTCACCTCAAGGCCGAAGTGTGCATAAGGATTTGCGTAGGTGTTTAGGATCTCTTGTATGTTGCGTTCAGTGTGACGGATATGGGTGAGGTCGTCGGCATACTGAAGTTCAGTGATGGAAGTGGCCCACATCTTTGTTCCATCCTGGAGTCGTCTTATGTTGAAAAGTCCCTTCATCTGGTACTGGATGTCCACCCCGCCGACTAAATTGGCACTGGCACGAGTAAGGAAGGCAGCCAAGAAAATGGAAAAGAGAGTTAGTGCCAGTACACATATTTGTTTTAACCCCGTTTGGAAGGGGAAGAACTCAGACTGGGTGCCAACGAACATGACACTGCCGTTCATGCCATTGTGGAGTTGCCTCACACTTGCGATGGAATTTGGTGCGGAGCCAAAGTGACTGAGGGTCCATCAGAGGGCTTCCCTGTTGACCGAGTCGAAGGTCTTAGTAAGGTAAATGAAGACCATGTACAAGTCACGATGCTGTTCTCTGCACTTATCTGGCGGGCAGCAAAGATCATGTCAGTGGTGCCACATGATGATCTAAATCCACATTGAGATTCTGCGAGGAACATTTCCGCCGTAGGAAGAAGTCTTTTCAGAAGGACTCGGGCAATGATCTTGCCAGCTACGGACAACAGCGAGATCCCGCAGTAGTTGCCACAGTCTGACCGGTCTCCCTTGTTCTTATAAATATTGACGATGGAGGCTTCTTTAAGATCTTAGGGGATTTCTTTCTTTTCCCATATATCCTCCAGGATAGAGTGGAGATGGCTGGTAAGCAGAGATTCCTTTTCTTTATACACTTCGACTGTGATTCCATCAGGCTCTTTGGCTTTGTTATTTTCTTATCTGCTTGAAGAAAGTAGCTCCCTCATCACGGGATGGAGGATAGCTGAGGTGGGTCAGCTCTGGGCGCTGAGGGACCTGCTGTGTAGTCAGGACATCTGAAATGATGTTTCGGTTGAGCAGCGAATGTTAATGCTCTTTACAGTGCTGCCGGATGGCTTCTCCATCTTTAAGTATGGAGTTACCGTTAGAGCATCGGAGGGGGCCGCGCCACAAAAAGTTGGGCCATACATTGTTTTAGTGGCATTTAAAAATTCACGCATCTTGTGTTGATCTGCATATTTTAGTTTTTCACATGCCTTATTTTTCCACCATTCGTTCTTTAGATTGATAACTTTGAGCTGGAGTGCAGCTTTTTTCTGGTGGAAGGCATCATCAGGTTTGGCTCGAAACTGAGGATCAATCTGCCAGTGAAATCAGCACGTTTACCATTGACGAGTATGTCGATTTCCTGGTTATTTTCATCAAATCAATCCTGGTGTTTTCTTTCGAGCTGGCCGAGGGACTTGCTGCAGGTTTTTGTGATGACAGCGTTGAGGAACCCCCATTCAGCGCTCGGAAAAAGGTTGTTTGTTGTTTGGTTGTTTATTAGCCCATCGTCGAGCTGCTCCTTGAAAGCATGTTTTACCTCTTGATCCTTCAGTCAGTCGCTTGGTGTTAAAACCTCTTCTCGAGACTTGATGATTTCGCCATTTTGGAACGACGTGAAGGGAAAGTTTGGCCCTGACGATCCGAGGATCTGTGTCATAGTGGTCTGATTTGTGCATGACTCGGGTGATGACATCTTTGCGATCTCTTTCTCTGACAATGAGATGCCAATTTTTGATTGTGGGTGTTGCCAAGAACCCTTGAACTTTTCGGCCTGCCTAAACAAAGTGTTAGTGATAATGGGGTTGTGTTCACACTTACAGGAGGGAAAAAAAAGCCATTGGAATTACACCTGCCTACTCCGTTTCTCTTTATGGTTCCCTGCCATAAGCCAGCATCTCTGCCAAATATGGCATTGACGTCACCAATGAGCACAACCTTATCTTCTCTGCCGATAAAGGTTAGCACTCTGTCAAGGTCGGCATAAAAGGTCTCCATGATGTCATTCTCTGAATCCAGTTTTGGGGCGCATGCACTGATGAAGAAGGAATGATGTGAGTGATTCAGTGGGACTTGAAGTGTCATGAGGCGCTAGTTGATCCCAACAGGCATTTCAGTTAGACTGTAGGATGGATTGACGAATGGCAAAACCAACTCCATAAATGCGGTTTCTCTCCGCAGCAGGCTTACCCTTCCAGAAGAAAGCATAGCCGGACTCCGTTCTGTGAGTCGACCCTTCTCTGGAAGCCGGGACTAACCAATGGCTGCTATGTCGATGTTATACCTAATCAGCTCTTTTGCCACAAGGGCGGTTCTTCTTTGGGTCGCTCATTTGTGCCAGTATCCAGAATTGTCCTGACATTCCATGGAGCGACGGCGGTAGCCCAGTCAGTGTTTTTTTATTTAGGCAGGCTATGTTAGGAGACCTTTTCTAGCCCCCTGCCCATGTGGAGTCAGCAGAGTTGCTCCTGGAAATGGCTGTTCAGTCACACAGACAGGACCGGATTGCTCTGCTGCCCAGATTCCAATGCATATACGATCCTCTTGTTTATGCCGCCCATAAGCAGAGTTGTGATTAGAGACTCGCGACAGTCATCTCTGTCTTGTAAGCATTATCTACCTGATGCAGGGCTACACTGCAGATTTCTTGTTCGGAGTTTACTCCTGTAGACTTTTACCTGTCAAGATTAATCAGCTAGGCAGCGGGGCAGTGGTTGGTAGGCTCCAGGGCGTGTCCACATGCCAGTGGGCCTATGCGCCGTCTCTCTGGAGCCCACTGCTGCTACGAAATTCCCTACTGGTCTAGCCTGGGGCCGTAAGGCATCCAATTACCGTGTGCTGCAGTAGAAGTCTTGTTGGTGAAGAGGCTGTGTACTGGCAGGGAAGACTTACGTAAGGTTACTTCCCTGTTCACCACAAGGGCTAAGCAGCGACGGTAGCAAAAAGAGAGAGGAAGCAAGTAGTGCTTACACCTTAACACTAACATAATGCTGCCACACTAGACGCATTGCACCACCCTGTGCACATGCACACAAACACACACACACACCTGCTTTACTGATCCTGAACGACTTTCTCTATGTTTGTGTCTCTCTTATTTCTATGTCTATCTCTCGATTTTTCTTTCTATATATTTCTGTCTCTTTCTTCTCTCAACACAGCACACTACCTCTCCACTAGACTTGGTTTCAGATCCACATCTAAGATGAGAAGTTCATTTGGCAGAATGATTACAGCCTGTGACAACAACAACAACACCTAAATGATGGACAGATAATCTAATAATACAGACATTTGTTTCTTTTAGAACGTAGTGTGACTTTTTTTTTTGAGTTATAATTTTTTGTGGATCGAGAGACGTGTGTAGTTGAGGCAATTTTTTTTTTTTTTTTTTAGTCAGACCCCGGGAGGTGAGGCTAGGGTGATTTTCTGAACGGCTGCTCATTGTGATGGGTGCGCTTGGCAAACACACAAACTACCGCCTCGGTAGTTTGATTGAGAGTTGCAGCTGGGCACCATGGACAGAGCCAGGGAAGCTAGTACAACTCGATATGAATAATTAAGGTTAATGATATTGATACTGAAAATGACACTGATTATTTTAATGATGTAGGTACAAGAAAATCTTCATTTTAGTCAAAGGTGCATTGCCTTCGGTATTATCGTTAATGCTTTAGTAAAATGATAACCAAAGTTGCACTAAATGAAACAGAATAATTGTAAATATCAACAAAGTAATATTGACAACAAACAAGTGCTTTGAAACTGGTGTTTGATGTAATAATACAATCACTATGGTGATTAGTGCGTTAGTCTTTACGGTGAGTGTGATGATGGTGCTTCTCTTTATGGTGAGGGTGATGATGGTGCTTCTCTTTATGGTGAGTGTGATGATGGTGCTTCTCTTTATGGTGAGTGTGATGATGGTGCTTCTCTTTGTGGTCAGTGTGATGATGTTGCTTCTCTTTGTGGTGAGTGTGATGATGGTGCTTCTCCTTGTGGTGAGTGTGATGATGGTGCTTCTGTTTGTGGTGAGTGTGATGATGGTGCTTCTCTTTGTGGTGAGTGCGATGATGTTGCTTCTCTTTGTGGTGAGTGTGATGATGGTGCTTCTCCTTGTGGTGAGTGTGATGATGGTGCTTCTGTTTGTGGTCAGTGTGATGATGGTGCTTCTCTTTGTGGTGAGTGTGAAGATGGTGCTTCTCCTTGTGGTGAGTGTGATGATGGTGCTTCTGTTTGTGGTCAGTGTGATGATGGTGCTTCTCCTTGTGGTGAGTGTGAAGATGTTGCTTCTCTTTGTGGTGAGTGTGAAGATGTTGCTTCTCTTTGTGGTGATGTGATGATGGTGCTTCTCTTTGTGGTGAGTGTGATGATGGTGCTTCTCCTGTTGAGTGTGATGATGGTGCTTCTCTTTGTGGTGAGTGTGATGATGGTGCTTCTCTTTGTGGTGAGTGTGATGATGTGCTTCTCTTTGTGGTGTGATGTTGATGGTGCTTCTCTTGTGGTGAGTGTGATGATGTTGCTTCTCTTTGTGGTGAGTGATGATGGGTGCTTCTCTTTGTGGTGAGTGCGATGATGTTGCTTCTCTTTGTGGTGGAGTGTGATGATGGTGCTTCTCTTTGTGGTCAGTGTGATGATGGTGCTTCTCTTTGTGGTGAGTGTGATGATGGTGCTTCTCCTTGTGGTGAGTGTGATGATGTTGCTTCTCTTTGTGTGAGTGTGATGATGGTGCTTCTCTTTTGTGGTGAGTGTGATGATGGTGCTTCTCCTTGTGGTGAGTGTGATGATGGTGCTTCTCTTTGTGTCAGTGTGATGATGGTGCTTCTCTTTGTGGTGAGTGTGATGATGGTGCTTCTCCTTGTGGTGAGTGTGATGATGGTGCTTCTCTTTGTGGTCAGTGTGATGATGGTGCTTCTCTCTTTGTGGTGAGTGCGATGATGTTGCTTCTCTTTGTGGTCAGTGTGATGATGGTGCTTCTCTTTGTGGTGAGTGTGATGATGGTGCTTCTCTTTATGGTGAGTGTGATGATGGTGCTTCTCTTTATGGTGAGTGTGATGATGGTGCTTCTCTTTATGGTGAGTGTGATGATGGTGCTTCTCTTTGTGGTCAGTGTGATGATGTTGCTTCTCTTTGTGGTGAGTGTGATGATGGTGCTTCTCCTTGTGGTGAGTGTGATGATGGTGCTTCTGTTTGTGGTGAGTGTGATGATGGTGCTTCTCTTTGTGGTGAGTGTGATGATGTTGCTTCTCTTTGTGGTGAGTGTGATGATGGTGCTTCTCCTTGTGGTGAGTGTGATGATGGTGCTTCTGTTTGTGGTCAGTGTGATGATGGTGCTTCTCTTTGTGGTGAGTGTGAAGATGGTGCTTCTCCTTGTGGTGAGTGTGATGATGGTGCTTCTGTTTGTGGTCAGTGTGATGATGGTGCTTCTCCTTGTGGTGAGTGTGAAGATGTTGCTTCTCTTTGTGGTGAGTGTGAAGATGTTGCTTCTCTTTGAAAGGTATTATGTCATATGAAAGTGTTATATAAATTTTTATATAGCGTCATGTATTAACTAATTACAAGAGTGTATTAGACAGTATACGCTTAAAACTGTGTAGAAGCAATTGTCGATGTTTTAATGTGTGAGTCACTTCATGAAACTCCCTTATTATTTCCTTGCTGACCATAGAATAATGATAAACAGCAGCTGTATATAAGCTTATCCTCGTGGCAATTTATCGGTCCAGTGTCGTGCAACAAATGTAAATATATGTCATCGCAAAACATTTCTACCACACACCACCTCCTCTTCCTCCCATGTTCTCGTTTCCCAACTATCTCTTTATGTGGGAGGGGGGGGGGCACTTAAATATATTTGGCAGGTGATGTCCCGTTACCTGTTCGTCAGTTGAAACACACACACACACACACACACACACACACAAGAGAGCGAAGGTTTTGTATATAATAAAGTAATACTGAAATAGAGTATTATTATAAGATGGAAAATTGATATCACCAGAAAAACTGAACACCATTAGAAAATGTATAAGCCAAACAGCTGCACCAATTGTACTCCTAGTAAGATTAAAACTGAACTACAAACTGCTTAGAATATAAAAGCTAACTAGGATTCAACAAATACAGTAATGTGTTTCTCAGAATGAACTATATCATCGTTGTTTTGGTCTGGAAGTCTTAGGTAAAAAACTGGGGGTTGGGGGGGGGCAGGGTTGTTAAAGATGTAGTGAGGGTTGGGAAAGGGGCAGGGTTGTTAAAGATGTAGTGGGGGGTGGGGAAAGGGCAGGGTTGATGTAGTGGTTGTTAAAGTGGTAGTGGGGGAAGGGGCAGGTTATTAAAGATGTAGTGGGGGTGGGGGGGCAGGGTTAAAGATGTGGTGGGGGGTGGGGAAGGGGCAGGTTGTTAAAGATGTAGTGGGGGGTGGGGAGGGGCAGGGTTGTTAAAGTTGTTAAAGATGTTGTGAGGGTGGGGGTGCAGGGTTGTTAAAGATGTAGTAGGGGGGGAGGGGGCAGGGTTGTTAAGGATGTAGTGGGGTGGGGAGAGCAGGGTTGTTAAAGATGTTGTGAGGGTGGGGGTGCAGGGTTGTTGTAGGCAGGGTTGTTATGTATGGGTATGCAGGGTTGTTAAAGATGTAGTGGGGTGGGGGGCAGGGTTGTTAAAAGATGTGTAGTGGGGGGGAGGGACAGGGTTGTTAAGGATGAGTGGGGGTGGGGAACAGGGTTGTTAAAGATGTAGTGGGGTGGGGAAGGGGCAGGGTTGTTAAAGATGTAGTGGGGTGGGGGAGGGCAGGGTTGTTAAAGATGTAGTGGGGTGGGGGAGGGCAGGGGTTGTTAAATGTAGTGGGGGTGGGGGAGGGGCAGGGTTGTTAAGATGTAGTGGGGGGGTGGGGGACAGGGTTGTTAAAGATGTAGTGGGGTGGGAAGGGGCAGGGTTGTTAAATATGTGAGTGGGGGTGGGGGAGGGGGTTGTTAGGGTGTTAAAAAGATGTAGTGGGGGGGGGGGCAGGGGTTGTTAAAGATGTAGTGTGAGTGGGGTGGGGGCAGGGTTGTTAAAGATATGAGTGGGGGTGGGGGGGGCAGGGGTTGTTAAAGATGTAGTGGGGTGGGGGACAGGGTTGTTAAAGATGTAGTGGGGTGTTTTAAAAGGGTGGGGTGGGGGAGGGGCAGGGTTGTTAAAAGATGTAGTGGGGTGGGGGACAGGGTTGTTAAAGATTGTTAAAGATGTAGGGAGGGGGGCAGGGTTGTTAAAGATGTAGTGGGGGGTGGGGAGGGGCAGGGTTGTTAAAGATGTTGTTGGGTGTGTGGGGTGGGGAGGGCAGGGTTGTTAAAGATATGAGTGGGGTGGGGGCAGGGTTGTTAAAGATGATGTGGGGGTGGGGGGGGGGTTGTTAGATGTAGTGGGGTGGGGGAGGGCAGGGGGTTGTTAAAAGATGTAGTGTGGTGGGGAAAAGGGGCAGGGTTGGTGGGGGAAGGGGCAGATAGAGTGGGGGGTGGGGGGCAGGGTTGTTAAAGATGGTAGGGTGGGGGAGTGGGGTTGTTAAAGGCAGTGGGGGTGGGGGGTTGTTAAAAATGGGGGCAGGGTTGTTGTTAAAGGGCATTGTTAAAGATGTGGGGGGTGGGGGAGGGGCAGGGGTTGTTAGAATGTAGTGGGGCCAGGGTTGTTAAAGATGTAGTGGGGGGGGGGGGGGAGGGGGCAGGGTTATTAAAAGATGTAGTGGGGGTGGGGGAGGGGCAGGGGTTGTTAAAGATGTGGTGGGGTGGGGGAGAGCAGGGTTGTTAAAGATATAGATATAGGGGTGGGGGGCAGGGGGATGTAGTGGGTGGGGAGGGCAGGTTGTTAAAGATGTTGTTGTGGGGTGGGGGGCAGGGTTGTTAAAGATGTAGTGGGGTGTGGGGGAGGGGCAGGTTGTTAAAGATGTAGTGGGGGTGGGGAGGGCAGGGTTAAAGATGTAGGGTGAGAGGGCAGGGTTGTTAAAAGTGGGGAGGTGGGGGGCAGGGTTGTTAAAAGATGTGGTGGTGGGGAGGGCAGGGTTGTTAAAGATATAGTGAGGGGTGGGGGGCAGGGGTTGTTAAATGAGGGGCAGGGTTGTTAAAGTGGGGTGGGGGGAGGGGCAAACAGGGGCTATGATGGTAGTGGGGGTGGGGGAGGGCAGGGTTGTTAAGTTAAAGGGTGTAGTGTGGGGTGGGAGGGCAGGGTTGTTAAAGATATAGTGGGGTGGGGGCAGGGTTGTTAAAGATGTGTGAGGGTGAAGGCAGTTTGTTAAAGGTGGGGGGGAGGGCAGGGTTGTTAATGATAGTGGGGGGGGGGCAGGGGTTGTTAAAGATGTGGTGGGGGAGGCAGGGTTGTTAAATAGTAGGTGGGGCAGGGTTGTTAAATAGTGGGGGGTGGGAGGGCAGGGTTGTTAAAGATGTAGTGGGGGGCAAGGTTGTAGTTGTTGGTGTGGGGGGGGGCAGCTAAAGATGTAGTGGGGTGGGGGGCAGGGTTGTTAGATGTAGTTAAATGGCCAGGCACCAGGCTTACCCACAAAAGATCTTGATAGGGGGAAGCCAGGGTTGTTAAAGATCACGTTGTATGGGGGGTGGAGGAGGGCATGGTAGTACTCTTCCAGCAGGGTGATGCCAACAGGTTCAATCCACGCAGAAAGATGAGCAGGCAGGGTTGTTAAAGATGTAGTGGGGGTAGGGGAGGGGCAGGGTTGTTAAATATGTAGTGGGGTGGGGGGGGCAAGGTTGTTAAATATGTAGTGTGGGGCAGCTCTCCAGTACTGATGGCCTGGGCAATCTTGTAGCCATAGGACTGGTCTGTAGAGACGTCCGTCACAACCTCTTCAATCAGCTGGATCAACGGAGGGTCCACGCAGATCTTGGCAAACATGGGGTCTATCTCCAGCTCTGTAACAGTGTCCAGCATTTCGCCAATCTTGCCACTCCACCTGTTGTTGCTGAGTGTGTGGCCATCCAAGCTGATGATGAGGTGTCCCAGACTAACTCCCAGTATGGAGGTCACATACCAGCCAGACTAGCCTCCTGCCCAGCTTGACCTCCACATAGTGCATTACTCCCCCCTCCCACTCAGTGTTTACATTAGTGGAGTCCCCTCCTATTGTCTGGAGGGACTGGTCAGCTCCTCTCTCCCTCTGCCAGTCCACCAGATTGTCTGCATTCACACCTGCAGAGGTTCTCTCCTCTGTCGCCTCCTCAGGAAAAAAATGCCACAGGTATCTCCCTCCTGGCTCACTGCATACAGAGTAATGCTCCTCCTTGATCATGCCAGGGAACAGTCTGTTACTGCTCTCTACCTCCATCATTACTTTAGTGTCATCAGGTCTGCCATCAAACAAGATGCAGCTGATCCCAGTTTCCCTTACCTCCCTCTCAAACTCCTGGTCCAGTTCAGTCATCACCTTCGACTGTGCCCTCTCCAACTTGTTGTGATCTATCATCAGATGAGTGTCATCCCCTGTGATGATGCCAACATCAATCCAGGCAGCTGTAGCAAACTCTGCTGTCTCTCTCAGGCCAGTGTGGCGCCTTATGCTGGCCAGAGCAATGTTCCTGATGTTCTCTGTGTTGTATTTCATCTTCTTATGTGCAGGACCAGGTTCAGGCTCTGGGACAGTGAACTCCTCGCCATTATTATTGCACCCTCCATTATGTCTCCAGCTTCCTCCAGCAGAGAATCCCTCCTTGCCTCCTCCTCACAGACTCCACCAGCTTTCTCTTCCTCTCTCCCCTGCCTCCCTCCTCTCCTTCTGCCTCTGTGTGGCCGCCACCTGCCTTTTATGTTCACGAATCTCTACAGGTCCTATCTGATGTGGTCCCACACTTCCTACCTTCTCCTTTTGTCCCTTTATGTAAAGCAGCTCCTTCCCTGGAATCTTCATTTCCCTGCTGCAGCTAAAGTCTATGTGAGCCTCTCTGGCACAATTTAGGCTGCAGTCCACCTCAGCACAGCTCCTGATCCTGCACTTACAGGAGAGAATGTAGAACAATCGGTCTAAGACCTGATTGAAAGTCTGCATCACCTCCAGCTTCCCCTTGCCCAAAGACTCCTCCAGAGCCCTGGCCCACAAATTCTCCATTCTCCTCTTGATACTCCTCTCACTAACAATCACAGGTACAGTGAACTGTGTATTGACCTTCTGCCACTGTGCTAGTACATCAGTATAGATGTCATTCACTAAGTCCTTGACTTTGTAGTTCCTTCTTCTCTGCATCACTGTCCTTCCTCTTCAGCAAGTCCAGCCTCAGCAGGTCCCTGACAGTGGGCAGCTCTGACACCAGCAGCTGCCTACCTGGTCCCACCAGGTTACTGAGGTGGCAGCTGGAGTGACTCCTTGTATTGGGAGACGACATAGTCACATCCGAAACAAATATTAACACTGTCAGAAAACATGCATGACCACTCTTCAATGGTAAAAATATGGGTAACAGACCAATACACACCAGACTTTAACATCCATACTGTATCGATAAAGCAATCACACTACGTGCAAACGAGTGGCTGTATATTGCGCTTACTTGCACAATATGCAAACATACAATTATGCAAGATTAGAGCGATCTCTGTTGCTTGACAAACGTACAAATGCTGCAAAAATGATCTATCTACCTAAACATCAATGCGAAAACTTCAAAGCCAAATAGATGTAGCTGAATGATATAAAATCTTGAAATTAAGGGCATTTCTGAGCTGTTACACATAAATCTACAGAATAATCATCTGCCGTTTTCATAAAAATCAATTTCTGAAAATTGACACACCCTAGATGTTGCACCAGGTAAAGGGGTGGAGGCTCCGGGAGGCCATAAGCCCGCACCGTAGGAACAAAGAGGTCTTCAGATTATTTATATAATGGTTTCCATCCCTTCGATGGTAGTTAATTCACCCGGACACACCCCACCACACATCCATCCATGGAGGGAGACTGTCTCCCGGCTGCTTCTCATCCTTTCGTGGATGTTTCTTCTTATAAATCTTTGTGTTTCTAGTACGCCAGCATTGGCGGCCGAGGGCAGACACAAATAAGAAGCTCTTCTCATCAGTGAATATGACCGACCCCCAAAACTTCACCCCCGCATCCACGTAAACCTGAGCACCTCAGGCGGGATTGCTTGCGTGCCTCGGTTAATATTTCCTTTGCTGTAGGAATAAAACATTCAAGCCCTCAGCTGCCGCCTTGTGGTTATCGAGTGACAACGCAGTTCTGTCTCCCTTGTTTAGTTTATGGCATTTATCATTGGTGTTCTCTCTGCTTCCCTTCGTAGTCTCTTGTCCACCTCAGGCGAGGTGACTTGTGGCCCTCCAGGTCTGGGTCTGGTTAACACGTAACTGTCCGCCTAGTATCTCATGGCCCACAACTAGGGTTTCTCATTTTTTTATGTTTTCAACATCCCAGATTCCGGGACAAAACTAGTCCTTGTCCCGGGATTCCGGGATTTCCCTGTTTACGTAAATAAGGGGACATGCGCGAGAAAATTAACATAACTTATAAAGTTTTAGTGAAAAAATAACATAACATACTATTGCATAATATTATACACTCAGTGTTCTTATCGTATTATTAGAAAACAATTATTTCTCACCTAACTGAACACAAACCATCATTGACATAACCAGAGAAATACGAGAAAACTATAATTTTCCACCGAGGAAAAAATGTAAGTTATATTTTCTGCTAAGAAAGGAAAATTAATTATCCTTTATAACTTAAGGCAAAATTTTCATATGACACTCAGCCATTCACAGATATAATCAGAGTTAAAATAAAACATTATTCTTTCTTACTTTTGAAATCACGATTAAGAAATATATAGTTCACCTTTGAAGAAAATATTAACTCTTCTCGGAATCAGAAATGTGTTCATTGTTAAAAGAAACTTGTAATTTGTTCTTCCTTGTGAATTAACTAAAATACAAAAGTTCACTTTAAAATGAAATAATTCGTCTTTCTTACGTTTGAAATAACTTTAAAGGAAGCACAAGGAGTCAATGTTGCGGTCATTCATTCTGCTTCTCATTTTAGTAATGAACAGTCCCTCTGCCGAAAAGGTTGTCTCGGCTTCTTCTGGTGTGGTGGTGGGGGAGGGGGGGTGGCAGAGTCCATGACTGGCAGCCTGCAGTGCAATATAGTACTGAGGGACGTCAGCAAAGCGTTTGACAAAGTTTGGCACGCAGGGCTGCAGTATAAGATCATACAACTGGGGCTACCCGAAAATCTGACGCGCCTGCTGTGTAACTTCATTATGGACCGCAGAGCCAAAATCAAGATGCAAGAACATTTTGGAGAAGATTCTCACTATCGAGCGGCGTGCCTCAGGGCTCTTGTCTCTCACCAACCCTTTACACACTCGACACGGCTGACCTGCCACCCCCAATCGTCGGCAGTGAGTACGTCATGTATGTCGACGATGTAACACAGATCGTCACCTGCCCAGGAAGGTCCACAGCAAGGATGGCGCGACTCACTGCTCGGGCAATAGAGGAGATCTCGGAGTATGAACATAAATGGAAAATAAAAACAAACAAAACGAAATTTGAGGTTCATACCCATAGCCAATTTCAAACCGGCCCCATTGATGATCGACGACGAAGAGATTGAGTACTCTAAACAAGGCAGGTTGCTCGGCCTCATCATTTCTCGGACGGGCATTATTCCCCACGTGAAGGACAGACTAAATAAAGCCAAAGTCGCCGCAGCCAAATTAAAACGTTTTAAATTGATGTCTGAGAAGATACAAGTTCTCCTGTACAAGGCGCTGGTGAGGCCTGTGTTGGAGTACCCATCTATACCACTCGTCACACTCGGGAAGACTAGACTACAACAACTACAGAGCTTCCAAAACAAGTGTTTGAGGTCAGCCAGTGGCCAAGCGCCACCCTACCAGGAGACAGTGGAAACCATCCACCTAAGAAATAAAACAGAGGCCCTCAACTTCAGGTTCCATCGCCAAGGGAAGAAGGTTTGGGACAAGCTCCTGGACGACCCTCACAGCCCAGACCACCTATGCGGGGAAGACGTCAACGGAGGGAGACCCTGCGCCTGGTGGCCCCGGAGTCTGCCCGCACTACAACAACCCAACCCGCGACCCATCTATGTCCGCCACAGTGATCCACCTTAGATTAAAACTTAGATGATATAAATTCACATTTAACAAGTCACAATCAAGTGAGTCCATAACGTAATACAGTATAAGATGTTAATAAACTTGTAATTGTAAAATCAATCTAGTCATTGTCTACTAAAATAACCATTGTGCAACCTCATTCTAAATCCTAGGTTAGCTTAGTTAGCCAACAAACTCTGTAATATGTAAAACAAGGGGTGTCGTCCCCCTCTGTTTAACTCATTAAACTTCTTTTCCAACCTTTCCCCCCACGACTATATGTTGTGACTTCTCCATCCCTCATGTCTGGCTGTGCCTTGAGCCCCAGCATGCCTTCCATCCTTTCCCCACCTTAACCTAAAAAAAAAAAAAAAAAAAAAAAAAAATGGCAGAGTCCGGACGGCAACCCCCCACCCTTGTATTTCCCGCCACAAAGTAATCCGCCTAACAGACGAAAAACATGTAAAACAGCAGCACTGCACTGACAGGGGTTACGTAACTCGTTAACGGGACGTGATGTGAACGTGTATTTTTCTTGTTTATGTGCAGGAAGAGTTAACGGGTGTGAAAGAGTAAATAGTTGACCCGAAATATATTTCTAAAAAACAAAACAAAAAAATCAATGCTCTGCAAAAACCGAGATATCCTGGGATTTGGGGCATTTGTCCCGTGAAATATTGTAACGGTTCACCCTCTGGGATCCCGGTTGAGAAGTTCTATCCATATCTTAACTGTCTCCCTGAAGATCCTGTGCCAAAACGCCGGCTGACTTCCCTTATCACCTTCCCTGACTCCGTACACGACCTGATGGCCTTCCTTTCATACCTAAAATTGGAAAAAGAAGTATATTAGTTATGAAGAACTTTACGATGGCTTTATAACACTATAACCAGTGAACAACACAAGGTGATGTGACACTATTAGAAGACTACGTGGGTGGTGACGACGAATTGCTAAAGCTGCCTCCCGAAAGTTGGGAATGCTGTACAGATGCCGTAGCTACTTCACTCCTGAGCAGTTGCTTCAAGTTTATAAGGGATTCATTCGTCCTAACTTGGAGTACTGCTCTCATATCTGGGGTGGCTCTTCTTCTGTCCAACTGTTAGATAGGGTGGAATCAAAGGCATTTCGTCTTATTAACTCTCCTCCTTTAGTTGACAAATTTTCTTCCCTTTCTCTTCGTCGCAATGTTGCTTCACTCTCTCTCTCTTACGGGTACTTTAACAGGAAATGTTCGGTGGATTTGGCATCCTCTGTAACGCCGGCAAGGCCGTGGGCTCGTAACACACGTCTTGCCCGCGGTGCCCACCATTTCTCTGCGGATGTCGGTCACACTAGAATAACCCGTTATAGTGCATCCTTCTTTCCTCACACAGCCAAAGTGTGGAATGTTCTGCCTTCTTCTGTGTTTCCATACTCATACAATATATCTCACTTCAAAAAGCTGGTTTTCCAGCATCTTCATGGTGTAGATTAATATAACATTTTTTTTTCAATTTTTAATTTATTTCCATTCTTATTTGTTAGCCCCTTAGGCACCGTTGTGGGTCGTTCGACCTGTGTCCGGGTGGGCTACTTCCCGCAAAAAAGAAAAAAAAAGAATGGTTTACTTCAGCAGATTGAGCCAGTTCACTTAAGACATTAGTCTCTCTCACCATTGGTCTGTTGGGTGTTAAACTATTCCAGCTCACCCCGGATCTCGCCCCTCCACCCTTTTCTGTCTACTCCTTCTCTGGTCTCCCCCTGGCACTTTAGAGGTTAATCTATTATTATTTTTATGGATCTAGTGACCTGGCTACGACCATATCCTGATTCTACATAATACTAGATTGTGTCCTGCCTTCTCTTACTAAAGGTACTTTGATATAACTAACACTTCATTCCTTGCCTATTCAGTGCTTGATTTCTCTATCATGATCTGGGGTCAAGCTTAAATTAATTACCCGCTCTATGATATATTTCTCAACTCTAACACGTCCGCTCGTTGGGAAACGTTGCGTCTTGCATTGACGAAGAGGCTTGAATATCCCCGTGATCATTCGAGCCACATTAATCAAAGTCCAATCATACTTGGCTGATTCACCGTCAGGGAAGAGACAAAACACGTGTTCAGCTCACCAACACGTCCTAGGCCAGTGTGTGTGTGTCACTTATGGCTTAAACTTCCCAGTGCAGTCACAGTGATGATAAACATATTGATGTGCAGGCCAGCATTCGGGTAGGCAGGAAGGCCAGCAGTCAGGTAGGCAGGTAGGTCAGTAGTTAAGTAGGCAGGCAGGCCAGTAGGCAGGAAGGCCAACAGTCAGGTAGGCAGGTAGACCAGTAGTTAGGTAGGCAGGCAGGCCAGTAGACAGGTTGGCCAGTAACCAGGTAGGCAGGCAGGCCAGCAGGCAGGTAGGCGGGTAGGGAGGCCAGTAGGTAGGTAGGAAGGCAGGGAGTCCAGTATCAGGTAGGCAGGCAGGGAAGTAGGCAAGCAGACCAGCAGTCAGGTAGGCATGCAGACCAGTAATCAGGTAAGCAGGCAGACCAGCACTCAGGTAGGCAAACAGATCAGCAGTCAGGTAGGCAGGCAGGCCAGCAGTCAGGTAAGCAGACAGTCAATAATGAAGTTGTCAGGCAGGCAGGCCAACACTTAGGTAAGCAGGCAGGCCAGCAGTCAAGTAAGCAGGCAGGCCAGCAGGCAGGCTAACAGTCAGGTAGGCAGGCAAGCCAGTAGTCAGGTAGGCCAGTCAGTCAGGTAGGCCAGTCAGTCAGGTAGGCCAGTCAGTCAGGTAGGCCAGTCAGTCAGGTAGGCCAGTCAGTCAGGTAGACAGAGACCAGTGCACACAGGATGGACCTCGATGAATAAAGCAGAAAATGTTATCAGCAAGATCAGTTCATATCCTTCCAAATGACATTACTGTTTTCATTTATATCCAAGTTCATGGAGGCCACGTCAAGTAAATTTGTATGCATTAAGATGCTCATAATGTCCATTATAACAGTATAAATGTACAGTCGGGGTCACAAGTCTTGAACACTTGACAGTGTTTGTCATGTAAGTTCCCGAAGATCTTAGGTATTAAGGAGAGTTTTATCCCATTTTGTGGTTCAGGCATAATATGTGGTGACAAGTAGTATTATTAGTATATCTCAATTATATATGTATAACTCAGAAGTAGATGCCAGATATTGGCTAAGTGTTCAAGACTTTTCACCCCGATTGTACACCATACTTTGATCCTTATTAAAAACAAAGGGGAGGTGTGACTCGAAGGTCTGGTAACGCGTATTCGAGGGTCTTGTGCTCTGTGTGTTTGTGTGCACGCCGCTACCTCACCAAACCTCTGAACCGGCGTCCATAAAGGCCTCACCTCCCGCTCGACTTGGGTGGGCTAGAAATTAGGGTTTCTGACTGTATGAGATGGGGTGGCGATCAACCTTGAAGGGGTATAGAGAGCACTTTTGCACTTTTGGTAACGGGTAAATTAAGAAACAAGAAAAAGCTTAAGTATATTGTGGTAATAATGATATTTTGGTATCAATATTGAAATTTTGTGTGGCTTCATACTGACTATAATCGATTGGTATTCTCTTTATGTAAAAAATCAAATTATGGTTTACTCTAACAAACGAACTCTTAGGTGAAGAAAGTACTTGTAATATAACTAAAGTCGAGATACTGTTGCTGTATTTAATTATGTAACTTCTTTAGAACTTGTTTCAACCGCCCACTTGAACACCCCAGAGCGTGTGTGAAGGCGGTGAGGGGACAGCTTGTGATCCAGCTTTTCAAGGTCGTGGGTTCTACCTCACGACGGGAGGCTCCACGGGGATGTATAACATGAGTCACATCCTGAAGGAGGCGAGGACCCACCAGTGGGACATACAGCTGCTGGAACACACTGAGGACTTGGCCATTTTATCAGTTCAGGGTCCCAAGAGCAGATGTATCCTGCAGGACCTCACGGACGAGGACCTGAGTAATGAGGCCTTCCCTTACACCACCCACAAGGTCATCACTCTCGCAGGACACAAACTTCGCGCCCTCAGAATCTCTTTTGTTGGAGAAATGGGTAACTATATAAGGACATAGTGTACAGTATAAGAGTGTGTTGAAGCCTAGTGATCATGAAGAGTATGTAACATCGCCTCTTTAAACATTACATTCTCACATAGGTAGCACCGTGTCATTCCGCCACCATGCTCAGACACTGCAACTTTACTTCAGATACTTACACTCCCGCCTGTGACTGACGAAGTGTGTCGTCAAAGGAGTGTCGGCCGGTACAGAAATATTCATAACGTCTGTTGGATTTCAGTAGTTCACTTCATTTCCGTTATGTATCAACATCAACACAGACAACAGCGTACACAGTATGATATTTTTTCTGATCCATTAGTCTCTGAAGTCTTTTGGCAACGAATTAATTGTACTTAAGCAGTTCTGTGCTATTTCTTACTTAACCAGTATTTAATATCGAGGGAAAAATTGCTGTTTTATGTCTTTTTGATCAATACTAAAACTCCTTTGTTAATCTGTGTTGTGTTTCAGGTCACTAAAGTTTATATCCCTGGCAGGTTGGGAGCTCCACGTCCCCAGCGCCTCAGCCCTGGCGGTGTACAAAGCTGTGATGGCTGCCGGGGAGCCCTTGGGTGTGGCCAACGCCGGGTTCCTTGCTCTCGACTCTCTGTCCTGCGAGAAAGGCTACAGACACTGGAATCACGAGATCCGTCCAGACGATACCCCATTAGAGGCAGGACTCACCTTCACTTGTAAGCTAAACTCAAGCACGAAATTCCTGGGACGCGAGGCTGTGGAGGCTCAGATAAAGAAGGGCTTCTCCAAGAAGCTGGTAACCTTCACGCTGGATGACCCCTCACTACCTCTCTGGGGTCATGAAGGCATCTGGAGGGACGATGAGTTGGTGGGTCATATCCGTCGGGCTGAGTACGCCTTCACTCTCGGTCGAGCTGTCTGTTATGGCTATGTCGAAAGACTTGACGGAGGACAAGTAACTACCGAGTACCTAAAAACTGGAACCTGGCAGCTGGAGGCCATGTTGAAGCGTCATGACGTCACGATTCACCTCCGACCTCCGTTTGATCCCAAGAACCTGCGAGTGAAGGGGGTGTATAAGGTTCCCCAGTGGCCCACCTCAACATCTCTCGTTAATTAAAATAAAGGAAAGAAAAAAAATGAACCACAGACTGAAGAACACAGGAAACAGAAGAGTATTATTAGCGAGAGAGACAGAAGCATCCTGAATTTAACTTGGTGCAGAAGATAACGTGAACACTGAACTGGGACCGTCACTCAAAAGCTGGTGCCGTCAATCAGGGCATGATGCCGGCACTCAGAGCCTGGTGCTATCACTCAGAGCCTGGCGTCGTCACTCAGAGCCTGGTGTCCGCACCTCAGAGCCTGGTGTCCGCACCTCAGAGCCTGGTGCTGACACTCATCACGTTGTCGTACTGTGGTAATATTTAGTAATACAAGCTTCTATAATATTAAAGTTATTAAGTTTTCAAGTCATTTTTCTCCCCCAATAACACCTTCACCTCCCCTGATAATTAACTTTATTATACATATTTGAAAGAAAACGAATAAATTATATAATTTATTAATTTCAGGTAAACAAAGGATGTCAGCTAAAATGAGACAGACAGACAGACGAGGAGACATACACAGACAAAAAAGAAATAGCTTCACTACTACTGTTCGTGCGGTGTTTTACTATTGGCCACCTGAGGCATCCTTCATAGTGCCAGATGTCTCAGTGCAATGATGACGTCACATTACGTGTGGGTTTGCGGGATCATTATGTGAGGAAGAGACTTGTAAAATCTATTTAACTTCTGATGCACAGTAAAACATGATGCATCAGTGCAGGAGAGAGAGAGAAAGAGAGAGAGAGAGAGAGAGAGAGAGAAGGAATTTTGAATACCGCACTAAGAATGCAAAATGAAGGCAGGACAGAAAGAATGAAGGAAAAGAATGAATGAATGTAGGACGGAGGGAACTCACGAATAGACCTACCAATCTACCACACCATCTCTCATAGGCTCAGGTAACAACAAAGCTGTTATTGAGTACACTTCACCAGGCGTTCATCGCTCAAGACCTGCCGAGGTGGTCCTGATCCAGTGAGATATACTTTAGGGATTTTCTGAGGCCTTGGAACACCTTTAAGGGTGGTTCTAGGCCAGATTGACTCACTTCACTTACGTATATCACCAAGGCAGTGTGGCGACGTAGACAGCGGGACGTGAGAGCCAGATGGTGATTCACAGAAGTACCAGAAGTGTGAGATGACGATAAGTCTTGATACTGATTCATATGTATGAAATCTTGTTATGACGCAAGAGGAGACGATAATTAAGAAAAGTCGGCTCATGAGTGTGCAACGAATTGACTCATCATTGGAAGACAACTCAGAAGTGCATAATAACTCTATAATCGGCTCATGAGTTAGTGGGCATCTATCAAACAGGGAGGTACTACCTCATGGAAAGATATTGGAAGTATAATGTGTTTTCTAATGGTAGACCCTGCTGCCATGTGGCCTCAAAAATTGTGACAAATTCTCAGATCGCTGAGCTGACTGACTTTCTGCCTCATTTTTACTCAATTGCAGGGTCTCAATTATTTCTCTTACTTTGACAACACAATATATATATATATATATATATATATATATATATATATATATATATATATATATATATATATATATATATATTCAGTTTTAAGACATCTTAAGATGTCTTGAATAAAGACGAAAGCTAAGGTACCCTGTTGTTTCCATTTTCCGTATGATTTTATCAAGATTTATCTTATCCACGTTTCCATTGGGATTTACATGAAATATATATATATATATATATATATATATATATATATATATATATATATATATATATATATATATATATATATATATATATATATATATATATATATATATATATATATATATATATATATATATACTAGTTTCTTGCTCTTGGTTTATTTAATTTTCGCAATTTGTCTCTTTATTTATGGTGCATATTTTTTTTTGTTATCTTTACCCCTATTTTTGCTCCCCAGGCTCCCAGTGAGGGTCGGTGACCCACATTATTACCCCTTTTTGCATTTTACTCTCACGGAAATTCATAATAAATGGACA